>NC_071116.1:15247500-15542500 GCF_024256425.1 Clarias gariepinus | reverse complement strand
CATAATTTGCACTTGGCATTGCAGATAACGTGTCGTGGCCTCCTTCAACCCTTCCAGGAACTTCTGTATAAATAGTAAGGTCTACTGAGACACTCGCACACATCTGTTGGAGCTCAGTGTTCAACAGGTACTTTGCTGGATCACACACTTTGCATACTAACTAGTCACTGTACACAGAGGAAGAGACGCCAGTCACCATCTCAGGTCCAGCAGGGCATCTTCTCGCTCTGTCCCAGAGACACTGGGCTGTTTCAACAAGCTGCTACACAAGCTAATGATCTCCTCAGACGATCCAGTCATCATTATAGACTCCCACATGCACCATAAAGTAGAAATAAAAAAAGATATTGCTTTTCCTTGCACACAATACGTCCGCCACAGCACCAACAACTGAGCTATAAAACGGAGGGATAAAATGCATCTGGTGCCAAATCAGGACTCTCAGTTCTCAGTTAGACCCCTGACACTGTCAATTGATTGTTGGACTTTGGATACTCTTGTGCAGTGCCCCTTTTCACTGGCTTTCTCCAGGTTCTATTCAGCTTATGGAGAATTACTGATGGACAAATGTGACTATTCATGAGAAAAAAATAAAATAATTGCATATACATAATTGAGAGCATACACACGAGATTCCTAAAAAGAAAAAAATATATTCTAAGCAATCTCTAAATTCTGAGCTGACTGAAAATGTAAAAATCTGATTGACTTAACACATTCTCATCAAGAAATCAGGAATTTGCCTAAATTCGGAGCTGATTGTTCACATTTAATCTGCCTGTATTGAATTGTAAGTTCATTGCTTAAATTTCAAGCTGACTGTCCAAATGCTCAGCAAAATGTTTATATTTTAAGGTGGATGTTCGAAATTCAAGCTAATTTTTTAAAATTTTGAACCAATTCTTCAAATGTCAAGCTGAAACTTCCATAATTTCTTTTGATTGTGTAAAGCTGCTTCGCGAAAATGACAATTGTTAAAAGCACTATACGAATAAAATGTAATTGAATTTTTTTGTGCTAATTGTAAATCACATTTTAATTTGATCGTTTTGAATTCCAAGGTTATTGTTAAAATTTCAAACTGTTCACAATTCTGAATATCTCAATTTTGAGCTGGTTGTCCAAATTCTGAGCAAAAAGTTTAAAATTTTAAGCTGATTTTTTTATTTTGGAGGACGCTGCTTGGCTTGTTTTTTTGCTGTATCCTGTGACTTAATGAAATGATTAATATTTATCTGACAGTTGTAATAATGTTTTGAACATTAAATTTAATATATTAATTTGCATCCATTACATCATTGAATTTAATTGAACATTGACTTATGATAATCCTTTTTTTTCACCTTATGTAGCTCCATGATTGTTACAAAACAATTCTGCTTGTTTAATGACTAAAATATGAAATAATTTGAAAATAATATGAAATATATATATTTATTTAAATAATACTAATAAAATTAGGTTATAAGTAGTTATATGTATATATACATGTGTAAAATTTCTGTATTCGTGAGTATTGCAAGCTATAGCTGTGTCTGTTTCTGATATTTTAATTTTATAGAGTGCTCCAAATTGCCTTCCTGCTTTATTCACTCTTCTATCCCAAGGGAACAGTGTGTGTGTGCGTGAGTGTGTGTGTGTGTGACTGACACCGCTGGCCCCATAACAACTTAATTAGTGTTAAAGTGTGAAATGCTCATTGATTGGCAAAGCGGCATTTCACTGCATGACTCTATTCAATGTCAGAATGAGCAAATCATTACACCTCACCTCCACACTCCCTCTCATTCTTTCTCCTATTATCTCTCTGAATTTCCAGGCATTTAAAGTCAGAATTAATTAATCACTTTTGCATTATGGTCACATTCTAAAACAATGGCACGTTGTGTGTGTGTGTGGTGTGAGTGTGACAGAAAGAGAGAGAGAGAATAATAATCATCATAATCTTGATGTCATGCATTACACATGCTGCAGATTATAATTTCCATGGCTAAACACAGCTGCAGGATGCAATGCATTGGATAATTCAAGCAATAGAAAATAAACAATGGAGTTGCAATTATAGTGCAATAATGAGACTGATATCCTGTTTATGCATGTTTTACTACAGTGTGAAGGGAATGCCTTGAAAAGGTCAGTAAAAATGTAAATGTAAAACTTAAAATATTTTATATCAAGCACGATTTTATATCAAATGATATTTTATAAAAACCTATTTCAACTAACTTGCCCTGATGCTTTGTGCCTGAAGTGGAAGATTTCTCCATCCTGGTATTCAGTGTGGGGAAATAATTTGTGTCTCCAGTAGGGGGCACACTTTTGGTGGTCTTGGTCTATATTAGGGTGTCTAAAACCCAAGTAATACTTCCTTTTGCGCGAGAGAAAGGACCTGAAGACCTGAGGCATGTGGTCTTGTAGATACTATGAGATAAGGGATTTTTAAATCTTTACATTATCTGTGTCAATCATTCTCAATCCTGGTCCTAGAGGATGCCCTGCTTTATAGTTTTTAGTGTTTTCCCTGCTCTATCACACCCACTTATACTGAGAGAAGGTTGTTAATTACCTGAGTAGTTAAATCAGGTGTGCTTGCAACATTCAAAACACTAAAATCAGAAGGACAGGGTGTCCTCCAGGACCTGGGTCCGGAACTGCAGATCTGTGTGACCATAATATCAGTTAAACTGGGGAAAAAAAAACTTTCAAAAATGTGTTTCATTTCAAAAAACCATTTTAAATGTATTATTCAGTTATTATGCTTTTATTCTGGTTATTGCTACATTGGATCTGGAGTTAATTTCAATAAATCTGCTGAATGGGATGGCAGTTCATCACAGGGCACCATTCACAAAAACATCCACACACAGAGGACAATTTAGCACCTTAAGACAAAACCCATGTGGACACAAATGTACAGAAACTCTACAATGAAGCCGTATCTCAGCTCTTGGAAAAGCATTCATGAACATGTAATGACATGCAAGTTGGATTTTTGTTTTGTTTCAGCATGTCTCTACTGGAAAATGTATGCAAACTGTATATAGAAGAGAAAGCCTTTTAAAAACAGCTGTGTATGTCTTTATGTATGGAGTGTTGGATTCCTTCTCTGTCACTTAGAGTGTTTTTGCCTTTTTAGATGTACAAGTATAATAATTAATAAAATTTTCCAAATGTGACCAAACAGCATATCTAATAATGATGTGCAACGTGCAAATGATAGTGCGGAGCTAAATATTCATACCCGCCATGTCTGCACAGGACACAGTGTTCCAAGCATTGAATACATTAGACATATTTTCTACACCCAATTATAATTGCTTAATCTGAATGTGATAATCTCAAGATTTACTTGAATTCAGGTTTAAAAAGATACATGTATGCATGAGTTTGCAGATTTATGTAATAATGTAACTTATGATTTCACTTGCATGTAGGGAGAGAAAAAGTAAGATGATCATTTGTGTGTATTAGAGGTATTTTCATCAATTTTGATTCATTTCTTTGCATGTGACGGAGCATAAATTGTGGTTTATTTAGCTACATGTTATCAACAAACATTCGATTTTGAAGATCATTACTCATTTTTTAGATGTAAAACAGATTTAAACAAAAAAACAGTTGGAAAAAAAATCAATAAACCTACACAAGCACAATACATTTTGAAGACAAGAATTTGCTCTTGTCTAATATGTCAGGATGGATGCTGCTGGTCGATGTTTTTCATACTCTTGTGATTTTATATAAATGCCTAGACCGATTACTGTCATTCATGTACAGATGAAATAATGTCAGCAAGATGTATATAAGAAAAAAAGAAAAACTGGTCATAAGTGTAAGTAAGGAAAATCAGCAAAAACTAGTTTAGAAAGAAAGTTGCTATTTTTCAACAACTACTTACTGTTGCTGATTGTTTATTAAAAACACGTGTTGAATATTTGTTCATTTTTGCTGGTGATGGCAGACTACAGTATATCAGGAGCACAGCATGCAGTTAATTAGCCTTAAAAAACTGAACAAATAACCTAATTCAATCACTAATTACACTCCAGGATTTTTTTGATATGGCTGGCAAATTGGTAAATTTCAGGTTTCATTTAGCTAGTTAGCTCAGTAGCAGACATAATTTGTAAAACATGGTAACTAATTACATTACAAAATTACTGTCTTCAAAAAGTAATCAGTTACATTACAGCGTTACTTTCTGATAAAAGTAACTAGCACTTTTCCATTGCAGAAAATAAAAACTCCCTTGTGGTTCCTCATGCATGTTGTTTTAGTCAAGACCTTTATAATTATTGTACTATTATCACTCCCATAATCTCGGTGGCCATAAGTATGGTTCATCATGATTCACCGCGAGTTTTGGCGCTGTGATTAGGTTTCCATCTTTCCGTGCGTCGGTCCTCACATAGTCAAACCGCATAGGTGAGATAAAGGTATAACAGCAGGAATAACAGAGGGGGCGGGGCTTGTAGGACGACCTTCACATTCACACACACACACTAATGTCTGGCTCACGGATTCCATAAATTGTCTGAATAACGGATTACATTTTTGAAAAAGTAACTAAGTACTTAAATGGCGGACCTAACGTGTTAGATTACTCATTACATCAAAAAAGGTAATCCGAGTACTCTAACGTGTTACTTTGTAATGCGTTACACCCAACACTGGTAATGAAAGGCTGCCACATTTACTATCCCAGGAGACTTAGGGCACAAGGCGGGGTACACCCTGGACAGGGTGCCAATCCATTGCAGGGTGCACAAACAAACACATACTCAAACACTCATTCACTCAATATGGGCAATTTGAGAACACCAATCAGCCTAATTTGCATTTCTTTGGACTGTGGGAGGAAACCGGAGTACCCAAAGGAAACCCACCGGGCATGGGGAGAACATGCAAACTCCATGCACACAGAGACAGGAATCGAACCTGGCCAGGAATCAAAGCGAGGATGTTTTCTAGGATAAAAAAAAGAATATTACAGATGGCATAATTGAGAGACAAAACAGTAAAAATGAAATGGAAATGTATTTGCAAAAAAAAAAAGAAGCAAATCAAACAAGGAGTTTAAGTAACAACCAGCTTTTGGCCTTTATGGGTTAAAAGAAAAGTCCATCCTGAAACAGAATAAAACACATGATACTGTATATGCATATTTAGAACATAATATGTGAGATTCTGGAGTTAATGTGCTGGCTGTAAAAAAAAAAAAAAAATTTCCTGTAATTTTCTGTATCATATTAAGGCAAAATCTGAGAAATAGTGGAGACAGCAAACTCACTCGAAGTTTTTATTGCAGCTATCTAACACAGTTGTGCTGAGGTTTGCCTTTGCTAGTTAGTGCTCTATAAGATGCCAAGGGAAATGGCATTGACAGTGCAGTTAAGAGGGAAGTTGAAGTGTTGGAAGCTGATCTGAGCAGAGTGTCCAGAGGCAGAGGTGAAAGAGATGGACAGAGTAAATGAATAAAGTGCTGCCGCATCCCTTTTTTTTCCTCTTGGGTAGAGATGAAACGAGGTATAATTCCCACTGAACAATGAATAGTTAAACAGCATTGTGTGTAGTGTATGGATTTTTATAATCAAATTAAAATCTGACCAGCAGTTGATTAAAACAATTCTCAAACTCAACAATGTTAACTGAGATTGTCATTAGAAAATGCACACCACTGAAGTCCATATGGTAATTAAAGGTATTAATATCCAATGAACTCAGTGTCTGCGATGGATTGGCACCCTGTCCAAGTGGTACTCCGAAGCCTCCTGGGATAGGCTCCAGGCCCCCGCGACCCTGAATACAGGATAAAGCGGTATAGAAGATGAGTGAGTGAACTCTGTTTTTTTTTTATGTAAATATAAAGGACAAAATGATTTATACTTGAGTAATAAAGAAATAATTCAATATTTCAAATATTTCAATGTTCTTATTTGTGTACACATCTAGGCTTGTGTTGAAGATTTTCCCTTAGCTTTTTAAGCTATTAAAACATAATTAGTTTTAATTTACCAATTGTATTGCTTTTGAAGTAAATATTTAACTTAGTTTCTTATGCTAACTGCTTTAATGCAATTATTTGAATAAATGGCTTATTCTTCACTATATATACACTCACTGTATAGGGTATAAGAAAATAATATTGAAAGGGTGCCTTCACACGAGGCACAATTGCTTCATACCGTGCCTAAATATGATTAGACCACCCTCTTTAGTCCACTGCTGGCCAGCTTTCAAACTGGTAAAAATTTTCCATACCAATGTATACTCCAGTACAGCAGGTGGCAGTGCTCCTAATTGGTTTGCAACCTGCCAAAAAACAAAAAGAAGATAAAGAAATACAAGGAAGCTGAGTTGACCTTAGCACTATGCGTTTAATAGTATAGATATTTTGGAGACAATGGCAGGACTGACCCTTTTGCCTGCCTTGCTATTTTACCATCCCATGGTCATGTAGTGCAGATGATGAGATCTGCTCATGCTGCAGATTTCGGCAATGATGTCATTTTTAATCTTCAAGTTTTATTCGAACCATGCCCATGTACAGTACACTGTACCATGCTTGAGACCAACTTTTTAAGAGAACCCTGGCAAAGTGTTCACTCTACTCTAATATATGGAAGTCCCTGGTGTGAAAGCAGCCTAATGTCCATCGTATAATGTTGCCCTTTATGTCCAATACAACTTCGCACAAAGAAAAACTGTGCTTTTGACAAATGCTTGTTGGAAACAGTTTGAGGACAAAACCCTTCTCTCCATGTGCGTCATTTGTCCAACACATTTATTTGTATTTTTTATAAGGTGACTGTATCTGAAACATTTACATGTAGATTATTTGTTCCCCCTTTGAACAACTGAATCACATTCGATTTTTCAGTGTGTGTGTATATCTATGTGTGAGTACATGTAAGACTCGGGGCCAGTGACTAGGGAATCACCCTAATTAGAATAAGAAAGCACAGGGCAGATGCTAGAGGACAATTGAGTGGACTGCTTGCCTAGAGGCCACCCGGGCAATGAGCATCCATGCGTGTCTGACACCGAAAAATTAATGAACTCAGCAGCAGTGTCAGAGCATGAGGAGGAGGCTTCAGGGGCACGACCCTGTTCCCTGATCCCCACATCATCAGCTCACTTAACCCTGCAATCATATTGACTTTATGCTTGTTCAGATGTTTTCCCTAGTGGACATTAAATTATAGTTAAAATTATATATATATATATATATATATATATATATATATATATATATATATATATGAAATATGATCGAGGAGCCCATAGATTAGTAAATACGTCAGGATGATTCAGCTAAATCTTGAAATTCTAATTTCAAAAACAAATATCCGAGGACACAATATGTGCCTCCTAATACTCAAAATATCTACACTAATATTCTTCACTTGACTGAAGAACAATTACATTAATCTCAGCCATCAATAACTCTTGTCTATTAAAGTGCCACCAAGTGTAGCCTGACAATAATTACATAGAGGCCAAATGAAATATTGGAGACTGCACAGCTGTCATATAGCATTATATGATCACGTGTAGAAATAAATAAATCCATCTAACTCTCAGTCACATCACTTTCCAATCTGCATCCACATAATCATAATAGTAATTGAAAAAGTTAAGGAGATATGTTGTTTGCTTCTGTATAAAAAAAAAAAAACAGTTTCAAGCCTTCTTTTCTTGGCTCATCAAATACGCATGTAGATGCATGCTACAGTTTGATTCTCATGCATATTTCGATTATTATGTACATAATTCTGCATAAGATTCAGAGAGGAAGGCTTTTAACATTCAGCGTAGTGGTGCGGCTGCTGAGGTTTAGGTTTAACGCTGGGATGCTGCACATTGGTAAATGTGTGCCTATAGAAGATTGCACTGAAGATTGAAATATATATGTGTGTGTGGTGTGTCGCTATAGGATTGATAACAGAATTTGAGTGTGTGGGTGTGAGTGGCAGTATGTAGTATAGAGCTATAGAGAATCTGTAAGTGTTTCCATGTGTCTTATTAAGCTGGGGAAAAGCTCATTTCAGTGACCAGAAGAAGAAATGACAGTCATCTGCTGCTGCACACACATCTATCTGTGCTCGATCTGTATTTACCGGCTGCCACTCTGGATGAGGAGAGGATTGTGGGTGTGGGGGTGTGTGTGTATATGTGTGTGTGAGAGAGATTTACAAATGGGCAAGCAGGTCTATGTCAGCTTAATGGACAGAATTTTAATAAATGAGTCAAAGAATTAGCCCTAAACTAGCAGGCAATATGTATAAGTGTACTATGGTATGAGGAAGTCCCCTGAGATCAGCCACAAATAATAAAGCCTAATAATAAATAGTTACTTAGGAAATATTTATATACTGTATGTTTAGAGACATTACACTATTGTGAGCATAACGCGTATTGACCATTATGTAATAAGTACTGCAAGTTGATATTTGTTACTGATTTAGTTTCAACTGATGTATCTTTAACCTGACTACGAGCAATGTACTGTACAACATATGACATTCGGCTTTGTGTAGAGCTGAGCAGTAATCAGATAGAATGTCTTCAAAGTAGTCTGGAAATCGTGTAAGGCTTAATTCATTAACCAAATTATATAGATTTGTATAATTATACAAACAAGTATACAAATCTATATAATTCATAGAGCAATCCTAGCAGATTTTTACTCACTGCAGGGTAAAAAGAGACTAGTTTATGAGTTAACCTCACAATACATACTGTACGGTATCAGAGAGCAGGACTGGTGTATTTATTAAACACACAGACAGCTGGGGGCTACTTTCCATTCCAAATTATTCAGCTGGTTATGAATAAACATATTTGGGATTTGTGAAAGGAGTCCCCACTGTTTCATTAATAATGCATACTGACCGCACCCTGTTACAGATTAAATAAGTGTCCCTTAGAGATATGATGTTCCCGAATAATACCTAATGGATCAAGAAGTGACTGTGCCAAGGACACATAACTTTCTCTTCCTGAAAATGGCATTTAAAAAAAAAAAAAAGATTTGGGTGAGTGTGTTTGTGCAAAGCCATTCTCTCACCACATAAGAGTAGCTCGCTAATTGGATTTATTTTATGAATGTGATTTTTCAATTACAAAGAGCTTCATTAGAGAGCACTAACATGCTGAATATTTTAGACTTTACTTATTTTTTCACTGCCAGGCTTTTAGTCATAATTAGGAAGATGCACAAACAAAAAGCATAGTTTACTAAAACATTGTTTTAAAAGCTGACATCGAAAATATATTCCACTTAATGAAGGACTTTTTATTTAAAATAAAATGTTAAAACGCTGACACACATGTATCTGATCATTTGAGCATGATACTGCTTGTATTTATTCAATCATAATCTTCACTGTTCCTGTAAGTACCTATATATCTCATTTTATTAGGATTCACGTTTATTTGATGTGATGCGATTAGCCAATCACATAGCAGTAGCATAGTGTAGAGCATAAAAGATACAGCCGCAGTTAATGTTCATAGCAAAATATAATCTCAGAGACTTTAACCATGGCTTGGTTGTTAGTGCCAGTAGGTCTAGTTTGAGTATTTCAGATACTGTGGATATCCTGGGATTTTCACACACTACCACGTCTAGAGTTTTACACAGAATGATGTGAGAAATAATAATAATAAATAAAAAAACTCCAACACATCCAGTGTGCAGCAGTTTGAGCAGGTAGCCGGACAGGTTCGATCTGACAGGAAGTCTAAAGTTACCCGAATAACCAAATAACTGTTGAAACATGATGAGCAAAAAAAGCATCTTAGAATGCAGAATTGTGAAGCAGACATTCTACAGCAGGAGAAAACCGTGTCAGGTTCCACTCCTCTCATTCATCATCAGGAATCTGAGGCTGCAGTGGGCACAGGATTACAGGAATGATGCAGTTTAAACAAGTGGAAGAAGAAAATGAAAAAATATATATATGCACTGGATCTGTGTATCTGCTTACTATATACTTTACCAATGCAATAGTACCAGATATATCTGTTATCTAATATAATCTAGTCTAATTTAAATAATCTGAGGATCAACTAAGAACATTCCCCTTGTATTGCTCTCGTTTTAATTACTAATTCATCATTCTCTAAATTGATGTCGTGTAATTTCGTACAGAATCTCCAAGATATTTTGAATGAGTGTATATCTTTAAATGCAGCCAGGATATCTAAGTCAATGTAAAAGTGATGACGCAGAAGCCCACTTGACCCCTGAGAGCACACCAATACACCTCTTATCACTGCAGGATTAGAATAATGCCCCATTGCTCCTGACAACAACATCACCAATTAGAGTACACAGGATTAGACCCCAGTGTGAAAGGATTTAATTTTTTGGAAAAAATGAAGCAGATGGCGATCAATTCTAGTACAGAGCTGGCCTTTTATTTAAAAGTAATACAACTAGTTATAATCCTATATAATGTGGTGATTGAATGGTTAAATAAATATGAATGCATACTATACAGTAAGTATGCACATCATGGTTAAATGCATAGCTACAGTATACAATACACCATCATACTGGTCTGTCATTGTGTCATTTATATGGATATTTTATTTAGAATGTTGGCGCATTGTTGGCAGCCAACCTAATGCCACAAAGGCATGCAAATGACCCGAGGTGGATGGTTGCAGTGCACGTGACTAAAGTAATTTATTGTTGCTATTCATTGCAAATTCATGAATTCATATTCTCCGTCATATTAGTCACAGGAATAAGCTGTCATGACAGTCTGCACAAATTTGATTTTCTAGATCCGAGTCAATTACGGTTCCGTACACACAGGGGCCACACAAGTGAAAGTTGAACAGCGTGAGCCTTTCAGTCTCGGCACATTAGAAGGACGAGATGGGATCTCGACCAAATACACAAAGCCGGCAGCGTGTACAGGGCTTTTCAAAGGGCAGTATGTGGTACAGTGTGACGATTTAGAATCGTAATAGCCTGTTCAACCTTAAAAATATCAATCTGTTTGGGTCCGGAATGACCACAATTTTGCCTAGACAAGAACATTCCTTTGAGGTCTGAAAAAATGCCAGCTATCCCATTACAAACAAATGGAATTTCCTCTCAATTACCCTCAGCTGCCTTTATGAAGACTGGCGTGAAGTAACGGGACACGGGGAGGACCTAGAGATTGACCACATAATTCCCATAATTGTGCTGTGGTCCATGTCCGTGTAAATTCATCCACTATTCCCTGCATTAGTGATTGGACAATATTGATTTTCTCCACCTTCAATTAGCTCTGCCAGGAGTCTGGATCTTTCTCTGACGGTGCTGAAGCTACAAAAATAGATGGGTGTCAATGATTGAGTCTGTGTGTTATAGACTCACTTAAATAGACTTGTCATTATGGACCTTTTGAACTGGAAAGACATAAGTAAAGAGACAGAATGCAAGTGTTCAGGGACTGGATTACAGAGGCAGGAAGTAAGAGGGTAAGCAGTAGAGAGACAGGAGTTAGTAGTTTGGGGACAAAAATTAAAGCAACATGAAGACATGTGAGAGGGACAGGATGGGAAAAAAGACTCAACAGCAGAGGGAGAGAGAGAGAGAGAGAGAGGAGGTGGAATAGAATATACAGGAGCAGGAAGACAGCATTTGTAGCAAGACTTTAAAAAAGAGAGACAACAGAGACACAGAAGCTAAGATCAGAGAAGCCAGACAGACAGACAGCGAGACAACAAAACAGACAAAGTAGAACAGAAGAAATACAGTAAGAGACATGATAAGTGGCTGTGAAGAGCAGGAGCCTGAGCAGTGTCAGAATATAGCACTCAGCACCCTCTTTACATACACACACACACACACACACATACACTCGTCTCACACACACACACACACTCAGCATGTGTCCTCTACAAAAAGCTCTACTAGACGCGTCTGAACACAATCAGATGAGACGACACCCATACACTCTTTCTTTAAAAATGTTTTAGAAAGTCCATTATTATTCCTATAGCATGATCGCTACACTGCACATTAATAAGCACCGTTACCAGAACATTTCTTTTGAGGAACTCAGGAACACTATGAAACTCATCAGAGTCATATGAACATGTAACATTTTCACTCGAGTATATCTGAAGTTTTGAATCTTTTGATAAGCTACGTATATGAAAATGTTCAGCTTGAAAACAAGTTGCAAGTATATGAGATTTGTGACTTTACTCTCTTTGTCTCTCCTTTGCCTGTCATATTATTCTCTATGATGTACAGTATGTAGATAGACAGATTGATTGACAGATAGATAGATAGATAGACAGATAGATAGATAGATAGATAGATAGATAGATAGATAGATAGATAGATAGATAGAAGGAATGCTCTTTATTCCTCATCTGTGGCTGTATCAGAGGCATATTAGGGTGATAGTGACCATACAGCTGTGTGTGTGTGTGTGTGTGTGTGTGTGTGTGTGTGTGTGTAAGGAGAGAGCAGTCATTACCCTTCCCAGCATGTTCAGATATACAAAAGCACAAGCAAAGACTTTGTCTACAGCACAAACGCGGCATGGGACAGAATTATCCTTCACTATCAATCAGTGGAAACAGACATGGTGCTTTGAGCACCGGCCAAGTGTGTGTGTGTGTGTGTGTGTGTGTGTGTGTGTGTGTGTGTTATTAATGTTCTATAAGAAGTAAACGATATGGGAAACAACAGGAGCTCACGCGATTCTTCTGTATTATCAAAACTCCCAACACCTCAGAGATAAGCTGCTTATCTGAGCTGCATTTCAAAAGCAGATGTGGTTCCTATAATCTCTCTCTCTCTCTCTCTCTCTCTCTCTCTCTCTCTCTTTTCTCTCTCTCTCCCTCTATCAAACACACATGCACACCTCCCTATTGGTTCTGCCGGAATGCAGAACCAATGTGTGGGGGGAATGCACAAAAAGGATTCAGACTAAACTGAAAAGAAGCTCTTCAGCTTACATAATCCTTCTATGTCTATTTAAAAGGTTCATCGTCCATCATCACATCAGTCATCATCAGCACATGTTCAGGAGAGTCACGGAGCAAAAGCTTAACAACAGCATGTGTTCTTGTTTAGGAGCTGTTTGTGTATCTGGGACCATGTGGTATTGATTTGAACAGTGCCTACTCACAGTATCAAGGTAAACTAACTTAACTCGTTAATTACCTACACACACACACACACACACACACACACACACACACACACTGCTCAGTCATTAGCCCGTCTAAGGATGAGGACACAGCAGGAGCATCCCATTACACACACTGTTAAACTGCTGGCTGGAACGAGCACGCACATCCACATGGGTGCACACACACACACACACGCACACACACGCACACGCGCACACAGAAGTCTTTTTATATGCGAGACACTTTGAGGACAATTTGAAAAACATTCCATTTTTATTTTAATTGTAACATGCTGTGTGCTGTTCAAAGTTATTTATTTACTCACTTACAAATTCTGATATATTGGTGGAGATAACAGAAATAAATAAAGCTCGACTCATCCTTTAACCGATGTATCTTCCCATTTTAGTGTTAAAAGTATTTAAAAATGAGTTGAGTTTTATGAATCCTTTACATCCTTAAAAATGTGTCACGTTTAGATTTAAAAGGTTTTAACATCATCAGTTTAGTTTTAACTGAAATCTTGAAGAACGCAAAAAATATTCATTTAATTTCTATTACAAAAATATTATTTATAAGGCAGAATATGGATAATAAAATATGCCAAGAGAAAAGTTTAAAGAGAAAAATGTTAATGTCCTGCTAGTAAAACTTTACAAAAAAGACACGCAAGACAGAATGAAAAGGGAGATTTTGCACTTCCTTGTCACTGTTCTTTACAGGTAAAAGTAATTTTATACTTCTCATGTACCCTTCACCTCCACACATCCTAACACACCCAACTCGTCCCCTTCTCTGGTGTAAAACAGCATGTGTGTACTGACCGTTGAAGCCGGTGAAGTTGGCCCAGTCGAGCAGCGAGCTGTTGAAGGTAGGCATGGAGAGATTGTAGATGAGGTCTGTGCCATTGGAGTCGCGCAGTGTGTCACTAAACAGGTTCATCTGGAGCAGCGTCTTGATCAGGTAGCGCAGCATCTCGGCTCCCGCTGCAGGAGGACACGCCGTCTCCCTGTCCTGATCTTCCTCTCTGGTATCTTGCTCAGTCGCTTTGTTGTGTATTAAAACTTTGTTAATAGCAGTTGTTCTTCTGAAATTAGATCTTCTCTTTTTTAGGATGATTAAAAAAATGTAAATTCAGGATGAAAATCAGGGGGGGAAAAACGTCTGATGAAGAAAAAAGTTTTGCTGTCCGATCTGAAACGGGTGCCAGTCTCTCTGGGGGGGGGGGGGCGGAGGCAACAGTCCCTCTTTCACTTTTCTATTTTTCTCCTCTGGTGGAACGTGCCAGCCTTCCTCCTCCTGGTGGTTTCTTTTGTTCTGGAGTCACATAACTCCACACACGTTTGTCCTCCCGCACAATAACACCTCGCCGGTGTGAAAGAATCCTGCTATCTGATGACCCTTCTGAATCACTGCTCTTTTTCCCCACCCCTCCCTCACTCTCTCACTCTCTCTCTCTCTATACCTCCCTCCTGCTCTCTCATCCCTCCCTCCGTGCTACTCTCTCTCTCCTGTCCTCTGGCTTCCTCTGATGGAGTCCCTGGAGACGCTCAGTAAAGAGCGAGAGCAGGTGCGTCTGGCAATAAATGTTTAATTATCGGATTAATAATCATCCCTAGAGGTGTAAAAGAAACAGGAGATACACTGTCGCTGTCCTCTACTAGCTTAAAAAATAGATATACATGTGTGTATGAAACTATTTACAATGGCAGACTGATAATCTCTCTCTCTCTTTCTTCCTTACTCACACACACACAAATAAACATGAGACAGCATCTACTCCACCCTCTCTCAATGACGTGTTAATTACTGCCATGTTATGTCATTTTCTTCATTTAATGAAAACTGATTCTAACGTCACAAGAATTTCTACATTGTATTCCATCTAATTTAAGAAGCACAATATTGGGTCATTTTTTGTTGTTGTTGTTGTTGTTTAAAAATCACTATGACAAAATGAAACTTTAATGAACATGTGGTCTCTTTTCTGAAGGGTTCATAAAGCTACGCTAGGCTTCCTTTTGTCTGCTACATTTGTCACAGTCAGCATTTTTTTTTCTTTCTGGTATCTGAAGTCATTTGTCTTAGAATAAGCATCCCCACCCCCAGAGCAAATACAATCAAAACAACAAATCTCTTTCAAACATCACATCCTAGAAATAAAATCATTTTCCTTCACGTCCCACTATATCCCTGTATGTGTAAGGTTTAATTCCTTTATCGGAAAGTCCAGGCATCACAGCAGGAGAGCTTAGCAATCTATTCATCTCTATGTATATGAATGTGTGTATGTGAATATGTGTGTGTCTCTTTGAATGTGTGTGTGTGTGTATGTTGGGTGGCCGCACTGGTCCCATGTGCTATGTGTATGTTGGTTGACAGTCTCAGTGTGATTCTCATTAGTGCGGCCCTTCCCCTGCACATTTGCGGACAAAGAGATGCGTTACAGCTACAAAGTTGGCGTGACGACCCCCGGCGAGCATTCCTGCTCTTGAAAAGGAAGTTTCCGAAAGCGTGCCCTCCTCCGCTGCTGATATTTTGTATTCATGAGCCAATCGTGCCAGCACTAGCTTTCTGTGTCACTATGCAGCGCTTTAAACAACTGCAATTGAAAAAATTTTTATTATGTACTGTTGTATTGAACATATATATTATTATTATTTTATATATACAAATATACGGCCCACAATACGGCCTCCTTGCACATCCAGCAAGTGCAACATCCCATCAGTTATTATGTTTAACACTGGAATACCAGCTGCAGTAGTGGTAGAATGTTTTGTACAATTTCTCAAATTGGCCTGCCTTTCTTAGTATTATCACTTGTGGCCTTCCAGATCTAGGGCGATGAGCAGCGGAACTGGTTGTTCGGAATCTGTTCCATAGCCTGAAAAAGGTATTCCTGGCATTTCCGTCTGTCTGCTTGAGTTCAACCGAGTTTAAGCATTCAGTCCGCCCTCGTTCTGCTAGTATTGTCTAAGCAGGGCATGATACAGTGATGACAAAAATGCACAATCAGAATCTTTTCTTTACTTTTAAAGAAGATCTGAGTTTATCCACAGTAAAGTAATGTCCTCCTGAAGACAGTGGTAATTTTACCTTATACTGTATGTCTTCTTATTGTAAGAAGATTTGATTTCAGGTTTTAAGGCGGCACGGTGTTGTAGTGGTTAACACTGTGGCTTCAGGACTCCAGGATTCATTTCCTGCCTTGAGTTTGTGTGCATAGAGTTTGCATGTCCTTGGTGGGTTTCATCTGGGTACTACATCTAGCCATTTGGCAGACGCCCTTATTCAAAGCGGCTTACATTTTTATCTCATAAAAATTTACATTAAATACACATTTATCTCATCTCACAGTGGCAACTTGGTGGTTGTGGGGTTTGACCCTGGGATCTTCTGAACCGTAGTCTAATGCCTTAACCACTGAGCTACCCCTGCCCCATACGGGTACTCTGGTACATGGGTACTCTGGTTACCTGACACAGTACCAAGGCATTGCTAATCGATTAGGCTAATTGACTTTTCAAAATGGCCCAATGATGGGTTGGCACCTTTTCCAGGGTGTACCCCGCCTTGTGCCCAAAGTCTCTTAAGATAGGCTCCAGGCCCCATGACCTTGTACAGAATAAGCGGTATGAAAGATGAATAAAAGATCAACTTCAGGTTTTCATAATTGTACAAATTTCTATATATATTTATATATATTTTTAATGCAACATTTCTTTTGTTTATGTTCACCTGATATAGATAATAAAAACGGATTATTTTGTGCAGAGATGCAGTATTCATATGTCATGCCTTTATCATGAGCTGTTACTGCAACAATAAACATCATATTGAACATCACAGAAGTACTCTATGCAGTATGAGATATAAATGTCAGCGCTGATAAATCAATCAAGGAGCTTCTTCAGAAGTGAAGACATCATTTCACCCATTTTTGAACAAACCCAATAGATTGCACTAGAATCAATACTAGTTCGTGTGAACAGATACATAACCACTAAAAAAAAGAAACTCACACTATCAAGTGTCTGCGAAGCACGTCAACGACAAAACAACTTCTTCCTGTGACCCAAGAGGCTCAAGAGGCGGTGAAATATTGCAGTTGATATTTATACTGGAATGTCAAGTTGCAAAAATAAAAATAAAAATCAGTCGGTGATGTGCTTTGACTAATTTTTACTAGTAAACAATAACAACCTGTCTGAGGAATGGTGCGAGAATAATAAAACCAGTCAACAATAAAAACTCACTGGCTGGCAGAATATTATGATCTTGTTACAGTAATGTAGTCCCAGGTGGAATAGGAAATTGTTCTCCAGTGGCACATAAGTCCCTGATACAGCACTATAATTCTACCGAAAGAAAAGCTTTTAATTCAATACTTACAAATCATCATTTTATTTTCTCTTATATCCTGACCCGTATATATAATACACAATCCTAGTTGTTCCTGGGTGATACAGCTGATACAGTGTTATGAGTTACTGTACAAAAATGCTCTTAAAAATCACAAAGAGCATGCTATTCACGGCGGCGCGGTGCGGTGGTGTAGTGGTTAGCACTGTCGCCTTGCACGTCCGATTCCCGTCTCTGCGTTCATGGAGTTTGCATGTTCTCCCTGTGCTTGGTGGGATTCCTCTGGGTACTCCAGTTTCCTCCCACAGCCCAAAGACCTGCAGATTAGGCTAATTGTCATTTCAGAATTGAGAGTAGTGTGTGTGCCCTGCGATGGATTGGCATCCTGTCCAGGGTGTACACCGACTCGTGCCCCAAGCCTCCTGGGATAGACTCCAAGCCCCCGCGACCCTGAATAAAGTTGTATAGATGATGAGTAAGCATGCTTTTTACAAAGAGAGCTGCTACAAGATTTTGTTACACAAATTCACAATAGTGTACAGTTTATAGCTAACTGTTTGCACTGATTTCTTCCATACAAAACTGTTCTGCATTTATTAAATATTCCTGCCCATATGTTGTCCTGTGTACCATGTCGCTGCATTATGTGCCACACCGTGATCTTAAATAGATGACATTCTGTTCCTGTGTAGACAAGGTACTGCATATGGAGCAATGACTATACAATCTAGTGATGCAAATGTGCAAGTGCTAGGAGACTCATGATTACAAAGCTGGACTGACTCAACAGGACAAACTACACTCACAGTGGTAATGAATATGATGCACAAACAAACCCAAAATCAAAGCAACTGATTTTCTCACAGCAAGCATCAGTAGAAGTCTCTAAGAGCATCAAAGACACATGACACGCGAGACAATGTTTTCACATTACCAGTCAGAGGACACTATCCGAATCGAACTTTCATTACGACACTCCTCCACTTTGTCCCCTGAAACCACAACAATTAGTCTGACTCAATTAAATGACAAAGATAGAAAAGCCTCACCTCATTGACCAAACTTTGCCAGAAAGCAATTGGTGAAAGGTCTTTGTTGATTTTGAAAGTGTTTGACTTGTTCTCCATAATGAAGCTGCCAGACATTGTAATTTGTGGTTTGTTGTGAGAGATTGATTGCATTGAACTTTGCGCTGAGCTGTGATTCTGTGTCCGTGACACTGGAAGTGAAACACCGGCGTATGTAACCTTGTATAGGGTTTGTTTTAAAGTTGTTGTTTTTTTTTCACATATACACTGATTTATGAGGGGAACGATAGGTGGCAATATTGACATGTTAGCACACACACGGGAAGCCAAGATAAACACATGCACACACACATGCCACTCTGGACATGGTGCCATATGTAGAGATCGCTGTGTTTGGCATGTGGTAATAGGCAGTGTGACTCTCAAAAGACCTGCAGCTGAGATGGGACTGATCAGTGCCAGCATACCAAGCTGTGCAAAGGCCTTCTGCCATAGCCATGGCACTATGCTGCGATGCTGCTGCTTTGAGTGTCCCCATGGAGTCTGGAAGTGTGTCATAAATACAGTGTCTGTATTTGTGACTATTCATGGTTAACAGCTTGTGGTTGAAAGACAGCCTGGTGGTCTCAAGGTGCCAGAGTGCAGGTGTGTGTGATTGTGTCTAAGCGTGTGTGTGTGTGTGTGTGTCTGTGTGTCTGTGTGTCTGTGTGTGTGAGAGATAGTGTGCGTTTTCATGGCAGCAGGCAATGCAGGTGCAATGTCGCGCTCCCACAGCTGGATCTGGAGTTTCCAGTAGGGTAAAGCTCTTCCTGTAATTGGGCTTCTTTTGGCACTGACACAAACTGAATTTAACCTTTGCTTCTTAAGCATTTGGTCTCTTTTGTCATTAGGCAGCACTGCCCATATGCCAAGTTGTATAATTTGAGCCTTATGACTTGATCAGATCCCCATACAGACGCTAAGGGAGGCTCCAGGAGCAAAATGTTCACTTTTAAGAAATCAAAGTCACACTGCTTCAATCATTGAAATCCTGCCAATCTGGAAAACAAAGTAAACATCATAGCACAACTTTCCAATTATGCCCTCATGCTAATATGCCCTTGTTCTAATTCGCTCTTTTGTAGACAGGAAATTGGGGAGGCAGGCTGAGGTGACAGGGGCAATATGTAGGGGTACCAGGGGACTACCCAGTCTCTGGAGACTGAGGATACACTTGAGGCCAAGGGCTAAGAAGTCAAACAAACCCCCAGCTTTAGTCGACCCTTCTTAAAGCCAGAGCAAACACTGGGTAATCGCACAACAAAACCACAATTAGTCACAACCCTATGCATATTAACTCTATACACACGCTTCATTCCTTCTGTTTAGATATTTGCATTCTCATGCATTTTTTACGTTGAGATTCATTTTTTAAATAAAGAGCTAATCTGCAAAGATTTGCAAAGCAATCATTTAAATATGCATAGGGCATGACTAAAACAGGGCGATGAATTTTAAAACAGCACACAAGGTGTGTACTGCACATACATTGGGACATTATTCATCTCGGTGGGATTTGAGCCTCACATTGGCAATGTGCTACGAGATGCACTTTCCACCTATCAGAGTGTCTAGACCTGACAAGAGCACGGTTCATCTCAATCAGCAACACAAAGAGATACTAGGGCGATGGAAGAGTGCTCTGTATTGATTGTTACAGAGAGATGAATTATTTGCTGGCTCTGCCGTTTGAGAATGGGAGAAGAAGAGTTGCATGATCAGCTTTGCTCAGGGGAACGTGACATTCAGCAACTTGCAGAAATACACAGCCATGGTCTGCAGGTCATTTAACCTTGTGGAAAATCAATGCCAGACTGACCAAGTCCCTCAGAAAAGAATCAGCTCATTCTCAGACTGACCTGACACCAATGTAGGCCTTAGTATTGAGTGACAGTACTTACAAAGCTTTTTTTCCCCCTGTCTACAATGCTGCATTGACTGCTTTCCAGTTCTTTAGGTCTTTGACTCTGATCTATTGTTTTTGACAAATTGACAACATACCATACAGACCCTTGACAGCTATGAGCTTCTAGAAAATTATACCAAGATGATGTGCACACTGGAGAATCATATTTCAGAACTAAAACTGAACAATACATGAGTAAATCTCATTATGACCAAATTATAGTTATTACGAGTATAAGAAAGCATCAATAAACAAAGAGAAGAAGACACTAAGATGATGCTGTAACAGTCTCACAATAAGCAAACAAAGGCACCAGCAACACAGCAAAATGTTTATCTGCAAATACAAAGACATCAAACCGCCCACAGAGTCTGTTAAGACAGTGTAGACAAATCAGATACAGGCACCATGCATCACCAGCCAGGCTTGGCCAGGGCTGTCCCATGGCAGCTGAGCCCCTCCTCAGGGCTGATGGTTCGGCTGAGTAACAGGTAGCATCCCCAGGTGCTAGAGTCTCATTGGGGGTCGCTAACCCATTGCGTTTGGCACTAGCAAAGCTGAGCTTAATTAGGCTGAAGGCAGCCCCTATTGGTCTGTAATGGGCCAGTTTGTGAAGCCAGAATGGGGTAACTAGAGGGAAAGAGGGAGGGATTGGGGGTTTCACTCATCCCTATTCTGCATTATGGATTTCCCCATCTGGCCATGTGACGGATGCTCGGCCAAGAGTCAACTTAAACAAAGATGGAGAGAGAAGGGGGGCGTTTCCGAGATCAGACGCTGAATTACGGCAGCAGTCACTCAGTCATTGTGTGGCTGATAGGCTGGGCATTCACAGCTGGGGCAACCCAAATTGTTCTTTTATTCTCTTTTATACTCCCTTTATTGAAGCCAGAGGGCCAGGACAATGATTAACAGACTGCACAATGAGTTGGCCTCATTGTCTGCCTTTCCTTAGCAATTTATTTTGCTGATTTTTTGAGCGGCTCCCCCATTCCAATGCCGAATGGAGACTCGCTTGGTTAACTGTGTCCACAGAGATCAGGCTCTGGAAAATTAGAAGTCTCAGACGATGAAGAGCCCTCCAGTGATATTAACAAATTGTATGTGTGCTTTAACCCATATGGTTTTCATGCAGCGTGGCGAGAAGTTTCATTAAACCATAAAAATGGAAATTAAATGAGTAGCATTATCAAATACACATCCTTGAGTAACATTTGTTTAAAAAGTTTGCATAAAACTAAACTAGTAAATAAAACGAATATCGTGCTGCATTGTATACACACAGATTAATAAAATATACATACAAAAATTATGTAAACTATTAAAAAGTAATCTAAATAATCTAATGACAAAAAAAAAGTAGCATGTAAATAATAATTATAAAAAAAAAAAAACATTTGGTCCTGTCTGTTTCCTGTTCTCCTGTGCTGCCCTCCTGATGTCTCTTTAGAAATAGAGAAGAACGCAATTCACGCCCATACTTGCCCCTTAATTCCTCATTCAAAGGGCTAGGTGGTCATTAGAGAAGAAGCAAAAGGCTCCTTATTAGTTGAATAAATGAAGAAGAAGGCAGATAATGTTCTGTGTCCTGCTGTGTTTCCTCAGGCTGCGATCACCTCTCCTTCAGATCTCTCCCATTAAAATCATTAAGATGCTGGACTGGAGATTAGAGCTAATGGTGGTAAGAGGAAATAGTAGCATCATAACTTTGCATTGTTATCATTTAGTTCAGGTCACAAATTTAAGGGACTGATTTCTTTACCAATACCTGAATTTCAGGTAAATAAAAAAATTAACACATTAACAACAATCTTGCAATAGAATTCCTATATGCAGTGAAATGAGCAGAACTATAATTGATGGAAACATGAATGGATTCATGTACTGGGGATTAAAGAAAACTGAACTGAATCTATAGACAGGAGAGATGTTTTAACAAGACAACAGCAAAAAAAAAAAAAAAAAAAGTAAAAAGTGCCTTTACCGCTGAATCCCTGTACACTTGCACTATTCTGCCCTGATCTCCATTCTGCATGCCCTGGTGGTGGTGTCAAGTCATTCTACCAAGATGGGGAGTTCTTTTCCTGCCAATTTATCAATGTCATCAGCAAAATGGTTTTGTAAAAAGATTGGTAATTGTTTTGTCTCAAATGCTGACCATGCCCTCATGATCATCCAATGCGTCTGTCTTAAATTGCTCTAGAAAAATGTCAAAGAGTGGCGGAAAAGAGTAGACACTCCTGTTGTGGAAAACTGCACTAGTTGCCATTTTGTATAGTTGTTTGATGACTTGTATGATTTTGGGTACTCATTATTGCCCATAATATGATATACTCTGTCAAAGACTTTCCTAATTGCCCTTATAATACTGATAAGGAAGTCCAATCATTTGTGAAGAAGTTGATACAGCAGTTAAATCCTTGAGGATAGTTAAATTAGCTGGAGTCAACACCAGCAGAACCTATCCAGGAAGGATGACAAGACACTATAAGCATCCTCACAACTATCCGCGATAAATTCTGGCAGATAGGAGAATGGCCTACCATATGGACCTAGTCTCTAGTCATCACACTTCCCAAGAAACAAAACCTCCACTTGTGCCAAAATTACCGCACAGTAATTCTGATAAGTCAGTCTAGCAAGGTCCTTCTAAAAGTAATTTTGAACAAACTGAAGTCCCAGAGAGATGGATCATTGCGGCAAAAGAGCCATACTTTGGAACACAATGCAGCTTCACATAGTATCTTTTCAATCTTAGACAACTCTCTAAAGTAGAGAGAAATATCTACTTTACAATGACACTGACTTTTTTTTTACCATGTATTTGTAGACTTTAAGTAATCCTTGTCACCAGTGGTCCTACCGTACTGATCAGTATTCTGTATATCTGTCTAGGATCTCTTTCTCTTCAGTGAGGCCATTTCTGGTCTTGTTCTGAATAGTAGAACCTTGTTTTGTTTAACAGTCGTTAGGTCTTTCATTGTCTGGTTTGTCAATCCAGTTCTGTTTTGCAATCGTCATGCCTGTCTTTATGACTGTCCACTTCCCTGTACTTTGCAACTCCTTCCTGTATTATTTTCTTTTTTTTTCACACTGTTTATAACAAAGTTCTAGCAACTTGTCAATGACCCATAGTTTCTTTTTAATGTAGTGTTTGCCCAAAATGTCAGTGTCAATAGTGTGATATGTCCAGATAAAATGGTGTTCGTGTTCACTTTTTCTGCATGAAGAGCAAGTAGTGGTGGTGATTTCCATCCAATTGTCACACTGAATTCTACTGCCATCTCTTTGTGCTTATCAAGATTGCAATTGAGTCTTGTGAACTTCTGCGTTCCCATCTTCTTGGGGCATGGGTGAAACATCATAATCAGGTCTTGGTCACGAGTTACATCTGCTCCTGGAAAAGATCTTGTCTGTGCAATGTTCACAATTGATCAAAAGTGCTTCTGAACTAGGATATGGTCAGTTTGGTTGTGATGTTGCCCACTGGGGCTTTAAGAACATCAGGAAAGGTGAAGTCATTGTTAACCTGGGCTGTAACTGATCCAGTATTGTCTAGGTGCTGCCTGATATCATCATGAGTTAATCAAGGGCAAGCCTGATGGCACCTATTCCTCTTTTGACCACAGCCAACGACCACATAACAAGTGGTTCACCTTGGTCCTGGACAAGCGGTCATTGACCTTTCAGAACCACTCCACTCTAGCTGGTGACTTTATCAAGAATGTTTATATGCTTAGTGGTGCTGTTTCAACCCCTCACATGGTTTATCCTCACATGGTTTATCCCTCCATCTAAAACAGTTTTCCAGGGTGTGACTCTTGGAGTCAGTACATGACAGCTTTAGGAGTGGATGAGGACCAATTGTGTACCTGCCATATATCCAAAGGTGTTACCTCTACCCAGCACCCTACACCCCAACAACAACAATCATTTTTTGACTAACAACAATGTCTTCAGCACTGACATCAAAGTCAATGGGCAGTCACCGAAAGCTGTATTGAGGTTTGAGTTCTTGGGAGTAATCATGACAGATAGAGACTCCAAGCCAAAAATCCTGTCCAGAATATCACAGAAAACATCGGCACCAGTTTTAGTTTACAGAAGTGCTCAGAGACAGAAGTGCTCAGATCAAAATGCAAACTTATGCAATCACTTATTATATGAATGCTTGTCTAAGCATGCAAAACATGGATCTACACTGCTGATCTCAAGAAGAACATCCAAGCTTTTAATTTAAATGAGATGCTACTGAAAACTCTTGAGCATCTCATAGACTGTACACATCACAAATATAGAATCTGCCAGATGATCCCTCGAACCACTGGACCCCTTGGTGACCTCCTTAGCATCATTAAGAGCGTTAAGTAAGAGTGGTAAGAGCTTGACACAAGATCTGACAGGCTTGCAATGACCATCCTGCAGGGCAACAGCAGGCAGGAGGAAAAGCAGACAGAGGGAAAAAGTTTGAAAGACAACAAAGGGTGGCTGGATCTGAGCATCAATGACTCCCAGAGACCTGTGAGAGACCTTGTTTGTTTGTTTGTTTGTTTTTGGCCACGAAGTTTATATCTTTGCAAATTTGAACTGTTTTCACAAAAATGTAATGGACGGACCTAATATAAGTGACTAGCATGGACCTACTATTGAGTACTAGTACTACTAGTGACCAGCTTTTGTATTTGTGCTATTACAGTAATTACAATTACAAAAAGTTTAAATCTAAAATAACAGAGCTTGGCTTTGGCTGGAAATATCCCAGTTCAAGATACTGTATATACTCATGCCCAAAATCAGCAAATGCTTTGATTTATAAGAACTAAAATTCATAGGACCCACAGGAAAATACAGCATATAGTACATATAAGAAAACGTGAATTACTGCTAAACAGGCAGATAATAATTAATTCCACAAAGGGGTTAAAAGTAATAGCTTATAAAATAACTCTCTCTCTCTCTCTCTCTCTCTCTCGCGCTTTTTCTTTCTTTCTCCTGACAAGCTGATTATTGTGTAAGTAGATGGCCAGAGTGTGCCTGACTCCCCTGAGAGCTCCCTCTCATTCCAAACACAAAGCCAACTCACCCTCACTTCCAAATACAATGAGCAGGGCTTGTAATTATGCTTAAAACTTTTCATTTGCCTAATTATCACATTTTCATCACCATTTAATGCTCAACTGAAAGTGATGGAATCTTAAGTTGTTTTTGAATAAGCATCACTTAATAGTACTCTACACTATACATGCTCTGTTCTATTATTACTACTGCATCACATTTTAGTCTAGTTATTTGCCTTTCCCTGTATGTCAAACAATTTGTGGTGACATGATAATGCACAGCAGTACATGGCAGTGAAATACCACGAAGAAGCAGACTGATTGATTGCATCAATTTTATCTTTAGTATAATAATTTATTAAAGTGCAGTCTTTAGGAAATTGATACTCTATGTACTGTATATACAACTGCAGTGAATAATCAAAAGAAAAAAATAATTTAAACTGCCCTTCAAATGGAGATAGCATATGTAGTATAATACTAAAAAAAGTGTCATTGGTGTGTCTACCTTGAAAACTGCTTTTGCATACCAATAGTAGGATATACATTAACATAATACAGGAGAAATTATTTTATCCTGCAGGAGTCGCATTTCCTATGTCATTCTGCATGACTTTGCCTATTGTGGAAGTGAGTGATTGTTATTCACATACAGCATGAAGCCTTTAATTATCCTTGTTGTCCTGTGGGACATATCACTGAGGAGGAATCTGCTGCCTCTTTATTAGTGCATTAATATGGGTGGGGGCGCATGCCACTGGCCACCATACCTACAGTAGGCCACATTTATCCTTTTTTAGGGGGCTTGTGGGGTGTTGGCTGGTTGAATATGCATGGGCTAGTATGGCCTGATCCCCAAGAGCCTTGCGCCATGACAGCTTGATGGACGAGCCTGGACCTGGTATTATCTGGGGGGAGATTTTGGGGAACAAAGAGAAGCTTCCTTCAGTACCCCAGACTTTAACACAGCTAATGAAGGTCCCATGCTAATGAGAGACATACCAGCACTGGGGAGGGAGTTCCGCTACCCAGAGAAGGAATCCTCGGACACTCGAAAGAAACAAACTGAATATTAGATTAACTGTGGTTAATTAGCTGAAAACAAAATTTGAGAAGGATTTTTAAGGAAAAAGGAAGTGTGCAGCTGTCGAGCTGACAGTCTAACTCGATGGAATGTGCTAAAATTTAACCATCTCCTTAGGTAGACAGAGATGATGAACGGACATCAATGCTTCTGTATATCTCTCTCTTACCCGAACACATACACACACACACACACAATTCTTTTCGTCAACACCCCACTAAAACTCCCACAAAAGAGGGAGACAGATAATAAGTATTCCAGTTCAGTGGTTTATCCCCTGAAAATCAATGCTGGATGTTGAAAACAGGGCTCTGCTAAGTCGCCAGTCATTTAAACAAAACCATTTACAATAGACACCACACCATCAGCTCTGCTCTCTTGAGAAACTGGGACAAAAACATATTAACATTTACTTATGCATCAACATAAGACAAAACATCTGATTAATGCAATCTGGTCTTTTCAACGTCTGAATAGAAGGATTAGGGGTTCAGTAAATAGTTAGAGACACAGAAGAGCAGCCTGACCTTTAGTTGAATAGGAAACAGTCCTTCAGGTCCTGAGAGGGGTTACACTACTCTACAGCCAGGAGGCCTTACAATGTAATCACAAGTGTAATTACAGACAAGATTACTGCAGCTTTAAATTGACATGGCAAAACTTCTGGCACTGGCAACTAAGAACTGGATAAGGTTACTGTGGAAGGAAAGGGAAGAGAAGAAATCTGTAGTCCTGCATAGTGCATAGCAAGAGAGGTAAAGCCCCGCTGCGTGCCTCAGAAGCCCCTCTGTTCCAAACACCTTTTAATTAGGTTCACAGCAGGGTTATCTACTCCACACACATGCCTCTGTCCCTTTCCCTCATTTCGTCATCTCTTTTACTTTCTCTAACAGTTTATTAACCATTTGTCCGTTTTTCTCAATGTGTAAAGCTATATGAATTATATGCAGGGAACAAGGTAGGGTTCAACCTTAACCTTAAGAAATGATTCAGAAGTCCAATGAATAGTTAACATGGTACCTGTTACAAACATGTCACAGTTTCATCTCAATACACTTCTAAAAATGTATATTGAAAAAGACTTTAGAGAAACTTTTAGAATTGCTATGAACTGGGACGGATTAAACGCGAGATCTGGCAAAAGCACTTTGTTATAAGGTTATCTGTCAGTTTGATTTTAACAGGACTCCTAAGCTAGAAGAAGCTGCTGGCCATCTGCCCACTCCCTAGCGCACTGACATTTGGCAGGAGACCTTTAACCCTGCAGGAAAATGTCATGCTATAGGACTTCTGCCCAGGACTAAACCTCGGAACTTCACACAATTAAGATCTGACAAGCGGATCCACCTGCAAATGAACATGATTCATTATTGAGGGGTTATAGTAAGAGATTTCCCAAATGGTAAAGTTAAAAATAACATCTCTTTTACCTTTTCTGTTTCCTTCTGAAACTGACGCTACGTAAACTGAAGACATTAAGTCCCAGCTTATCTGGGACCCTATCATAAGCTTTACTGCTTCATCGCCATCTCAGAAAACAGTTTCTGAAACTTTTATCTTACTCTTAGTAGAGCGTGTCACATATCTTGAATCAGTCCCAACGGACTCTAGGCAGACCCTTATAAGAGCACACAGATGCAAACTCACCATGAAGCAGCTCCAGCCTTTATTGCAGTTATCAATCAGCAGCATACAAAGTGAGGGGACGGCAAGTAGGCCAATTTCCACACACCCCGATCCCACTCATTACGAGGCAGTTGAAAGGTGTCGGCTAAATGAATCACCATGCTGAGATTTAGAGAGCTGGGAAGCAATAGCACAAGCCGGGATGTGTTTAAACATTTAAAACACATATTAGAATGAAAGCTAATGTCATTTTAGTTGAACTATATTATTTGAAACAGTATATAAAATTTAAAATTGATCATTAGTACCATTTAAGTAAGTATATTAAAATAACTATCACAATCAATGTGAAGAGCCATAATCGTTATCCCATGTGTCTTCATAAAGAATTAAATTTAAAGATACGTCATTTTGTATGCCATAAGACATGCTGTGTATACTGTATGTACAGTACTGTACAACATAATGGTGCCAAGGGTCATTTTTCTTTGACTTCCCCTTTCTAAAAACCAGTAGTTTTCTAGAAAAAACATTGGAATTCAGAGGTTCATATGTTCAACAGTTATATTTTCACTTGAAAAATTATATACTTTTGCAAATACAAAGCAACCTCTATTGATTTGTTGCCTGGATACAGCAGGTAAGTAAATTCCTTTTAAAACTAGACTGAACTGACTAAATTGCAAACATTCATTATTTTTTTTGCCCAAACATACATCGTGTGCTTATAAAAAATGAGAACAGTCTCAGAATTAATTTTATCGTTTATCTGAAGGGTGGTAACAATGGGCATGCAGAATGTAATCAATGCATAAACATTTTAACCAGTACTGGATGTATTACGTGATGCTTATGTCAAAATCCTTAGGATGACAGTTTCCATAAAAGTCTAGCTTAGTCATTGCATGAGAGAGAAAAAGAGAAGGAAAGAGAGAATAAACCTCAGTTATTGTTATAGATTGACTGTGATTTTGGTCTTATTTCTGAGGTCCCCATTTTACTTCATATAGAAGCATTGGATTGAGTATTGGTGACCTACCTGCATTCAAAAATACATTCTATAAGAACTGTACTAATTTATGAAAGAAATTACATTAAAAGGAAAACAACTCGAAATATAAAGTTTAAAAAATGCCTTGCAAAATCATTTGACACATAATTATGATTGTTGTTTTCTCTTCTTGTTTTCATGCAAATGTCTGAGCATAAACATCTGTTTCATGGCAAATTTGGGTTGCAATGCTTTCTTTTTAGGAGCAGAATGATTGTACATACTTCTTTAATAGATAAAAACCCCAAGAATTGGAAGTACAAGGTAATTTTTTATTTTTAAAATAAGTAGCTGGTCAACATAATACACACTGGGTTTTAATTATGCATACACCACACCTAACACCTTAATCCAGTTGATACATACACCTATGCCTTGATTTTCACTGGGAAGGGAATAGATATTTTGAAGTATGTACAACAGTCATTATGTAACCAGAAGTTTTCTATTATAAAGTTAGAACATGGCTGTAAAACTTTTTGGTTTTGTTTGTGAAATGAAGGATGGAAACAATCTTGGGGAGACAAATACTGTTATTTTTGTACTTATTGTACACATACATAACTGATTTGTGATTATTGAAATATATAATTGAAATTGATTTAAAATACTACTTTTGACATATAAAGCATTAAATGGTCTCGTGTCGCAGTATCTGAGTGAACTGCTAGTGTCCTACGATCTGCCACGCCTACTTCGATCAAAGGATGCAGGCTGCTCGTTAGTACCGCGTATTATGAAAACTACAGCAGGGGCAGAGCCTTTTCTTACAAAGTTATGGAATAGCCTTCCAAATAGTGTTCGGGACTATTTGCACAGTCTCAGTTTTAGTCTAGGCTAAAAACCTATTTATTTAGCCAAGCATTTTTATAAATAGATTTGCCATAGGTAAAGGAGCAGATCTGGGGGACTCATGGACGTAGAGTATTATGGTGAACTGGTATGTTTGGATGCTGTCTTCCTCACTCTCATTGATCACTCAGGTTTGTTGACGGTGAGGTGATTGGTTGCTTAACATGTCAGGGAGCCCTCATGTCTGTGTTTCCTTCTGGCTCTCCCTTTTAGCTATGCTGTTATAGCTGTCAGAGTTCCTGCTTGTACTGTACACTAAATATACATTCACATTATACATTGTGTGACTGTGACCATACCTAACTGTTATCTCTCCTCTTCTGCTCTCCCCTCTCCTGTTCTCTTTCCCCGCTCTCTCTGCCTCCCTCTGTTGAGCTACACTTGTCGTTCCTGAGCTGCCAGTTATACTCCCCCTGCCCTCCAGACCTGTCTGACTCATCCTGGTGCCCCGCTTCTGGTTGGAGATCTCGTCACATACTGTAGATGCCCCATGTGTCTCTTTGGGATGTGTCTGGTGTCTGGGGACGGTTTCACTCTACCATGGAGAAGGTTCTGGCCTAGACTGATGTTGAAAGCTGTTTCTCTGAGGACTTGACTTGGCTACAGTCGCTCAGGACTGGAATTTCTTACAAGTCTACCTGAGCCTCCAATAACTACCTGGCCTCCATATTAACATCAATTAACATCAACTGTTATGCTAAACTGCCTGCCGCCTAACACACAGTATGAATGCAGATCAATTCTTGCTTTATATTTCAATCGAATAAGGTTCCCTGTTGAGGCCGGTTCCTCTGAAGGTTTCTTCCTATTGCCATCTCAGGGAGTTTTTTTCTTGCCACTGTCGCCCTCAGCTTGCTCATCAGGGACTATATGACCATTTTGATTCATACACATTTACATTCCATACAAACTTAAATAATTCTTTTAATTGTGTAAAGCCGCTTTGCGACAATGACAATTGTTATTGTCATATACAAATATATGACAATAAAAAATAAAATGAATTGCAAATAACTTTAAAACCACCTAGTTTTTGGGTTCCCCTTGTGCCTCTGGGGCAGCTCTAGTCCCTAGGGGCAGAGCTCTTCAGGACCTCTGGGGGTGTGCTGTGGTGTCTCTCAACAGGACATTGGTAGCAGATCCACTGGGTGCTTTGGGTTGCAGGTCAGGGATGTGTTTGTGTGGCACATCCCATGGGATCTGGGAAGTCAGGTCAGCAGCCTTGGGCTCTTTGCCTGCTGGTCCCCATGCACAGTGGGTTATGGTGCACTGGGTGTCTGCTGCCTTTCTATTCTGGCCAGCAGTGACTTTTTTTTTTGGTGATTTCTGCTCCATTGGCTTTTTTTTGGGGTTTAAACCAGAAAAGCTGATCTGAGCATGGGTGAGGCATGGGTGAGGCTTGGGTGCCCATGGTTCTGTCACCAGTTTGGTGATCATTGATGTTCACTCTTTAGGCAGAGGTGTTAATGATTTGGCTGATCGGTGTGCTCTGCTCAGTGCTGGTACTGTACGATCAGCGACTGGTCTTTCTTTCTTCTAACATAAACACCCATAAATAAACTTTATAATGGTTCCCCAGGTGGAAAGCATAACATGTTTCCTTTTGGCTTCATCTGACGCTTGATCTCTCGACCACTACCACCAATGATGATGCTCACTAGATAAATGAAAGAGTACCTACAACCAGAAAAAAAAACATAAAAAAAGAAAGTAATGAACATGTGTTGGGATTAACTGCAAAACAAGATAAATCCATTCTTGCAGTTTTAAGAAAAACTTTTTTTTCTGGCAAATTATACACAAACAAATATTTTGTGAAATATACTTCTCTATATGTCACAAAAGGTGTTTAAGTCATTAATGTTACAATATTATAACAGCCTGGATAAGGTCATATCAGTGTGTTTCTTATATTAATTTGCACAACTCTGCTGGGGCAACTGCAATGGCAGTTGATGACAGAGACACTGTGAAGTCATTACGATCCACTGGTTCTCATTCCTGATCCTGAAGGACCACCATCCCACATACTTTAGTTTTTTCCCTGCTCTACCACACCTACTTCAATTAAGAAAATGCTACTAATTTGTTGATTAACCAAATCAAGTGTGCTGGGAGCTGAGATAACACTTAAATATGCAGGGCAGTAGTCCCTCAGGACTAGGGTTGAGAAGCACTGGTTTAAAGAAGATGCTGAGAGCAAAAATATAGTGGTCATGCCACAAGATGCAAACCATTCATTAGCAGTAGGATTTAGAAGACCAGATTGGAGTTGGCAAGGACATGTATAGATGAGCCACAGAAGTTTTGGAACCAAGATGAACTTCTACTAGAGTGATGGAAAAATTTTTAAATAGGAAGGATTTTGCTGCAAAACATATGAGGTCATTGGTCATGAGGTCATTGGTCATTGGTCAATCACAGTGGAAGTAGAATCAAGGCGTGACACTCAAGCAGCCTCATTAATCACTATTCCTGATAGAACTAATTAATGATCAAGCAGATACATTTACAGAAAATGCATCTAGTATATTTGGGAGGCTCTTCAACATACAGCAAGACAATGACCCAAAACAGACTTCTAACACAACATAATAATGAGAAAAAATAACGGGTTCCTAACTAACAAGCCTAGCAAGCTATTATTACATAATTTAGTTAGCTAGATAACAATATTTTTCTTTAGATACTGTTCATTTTCATTGCATTATAGCACACTTTGTTATTTATTATTGGAAAAAAAATAAATTTTTGGGGTATAGGCATTTTTTTATTAGTAAGTTCATTTGAAGATGTGTAAATATCTTCAAATGTGTAAAATGTCATTTGCGAAAATAATATGTAAGTATTTTTTTATTTAATTTTAGACTTTATTTACTGTAAGCTTACTTAAATAATTTTTCTGATGACTACTTGTACTTCTAATCAAGTGAATTATTACTACAACAATTTTACTCAAATCAGTGTGGCTTCTACTTGTAAAGTAAGTGGGGAGCAGGGTGGGTGTTGTAACGTTTCTTTTTTATTTTGTTTATATGATTTTTGTGAAAGTTCGATTCATTTCTATATCGGTTTCTTATGATGAGATGTAATGCGATGTAGTGATAAGATATAGTGTTGTTAAAAAAAAACAGAAATCAGTGAAAGCATGAAATAAAGTCTTGTGTTCGGTCATAAATTGTTTTTTTGCAGCTTCTTAGTTTTGGCAGAATGTTATGAAATCACGGGTTTTCTGTGACGCCCCTCATGGAAATGACCAGTGACAAATATGATGGTGGTTATGCTGGTCAGTAAGAGCAGCTGCTGGGGCTAATGGGGTATTGAGTTGTGGACAGTGCTGGGGTCAGGGCCTGATCCCACTGCTCCCGGGGCCAAAATACAGCTGGGCCACAGCTGGGCCAGCACGGGCCATAGACCTGGGCCATAGGCCATAGAGCTGCTCCTGCCACCCTCAAAACCTCCCTCCACCCACACTATCCAGACTGACCAGCTCATCACTCGTATATATTGCTCACATGGCACATCAATCTGTGTCACAGCGCTTTATTCACTCTCACCACACTCCAGTGAAGCCTTATTAAGAAACCTTCGTTCACTCCCACATTCACCTCAACAACAATATTATTTTGAACATTGATGGAGCATCACCGCAACTAAGGAGTGATGTGGCACAATCAGTTATTTTTTTTCTTTAGACAAACAGTGAAAAAAAAACTTTTTTTCTATTTTATTATTTATAATAAAGTATAAACAATTAAATCTTTTATTTAATTTACTTAGGAAAAGCTAATTAGTAAATTGTGATTAAAATTAACATTTTCGGTAGATGGATTTGATTAGTTCTTACCCAAAAAAGGCAACTATGCTCAATATACAGTATATATTTGGTATGACAAAAAAAAAAAAAGAAATGTTTCTTATTTTTCTTATTTCCTAAAATTGCTAATTGACACCAAGGTGCTGCTCCGTAATTTTTAAGCATTTCCTTTGTTCCCCTTGATGCCCTCATTTACATCTGGGGGTCTAGCCTGAGGTTATTTTCAGATCCTGAACTATGTCAATTAGGTTCATCAAAAGACATTTCATTATAATGTAAATTAGCACAATTAGTCAGTCCATGAGTTTTTTAATGTGAATATAATGCAAAGTTTATTATATTTTAAATATTCGTACATATGGCTGATAACAAAAGTCCTCCATTTTCCATCTTTTAAATCTGCTTCATTTTATTAAGTAAAATTAACAGAAAGATAGTGTAAAAACATTTTTAGTCCCAAGATCTGGGGAATTATTGACATGTTGACATAAAAAAAAAGAAAGTAGGAATGTGCATGTAAACTCTATCACACACACACACACACACACACACACACACACACACACACACACACACACACACAGCCAAAATAGCATAAAGGAACATTCACTACCATATTCATGCTGTGTAGTATACTTGATCTGTTTGTTTCTACTATTTGTTACCAAGCTACTCCATGTGACATTACGGTCTTGCCCCTACAGATGTTTTCCTTTTACTGTTTCTGCCTAGCGTAGTTAATACAATTACCCAATTGCCTGACCTTCTTAGCAGCTTTGATTTTTGATTCCCATGTTCTGTTCTTTTTACCTTTTGAAACATTGACTGTAACATGACACTGAATAAAAAGGCCTTTGGCCAGTACAGGGTCACGGGAGGCCTGGAGCCTACTGCAGGGCCACCATGGACAGGGTTCCAGTCCATCACATGGCATAAGCAGACACGTGGCTACACATGCACCTGCTACAGGCACTTTCAAAACACGTATTACTCTAATATGCATGTCTTTGTGGAGGAAACAGAGGTGGAAGACAAACCCCCAACCATGGTGGTGTGAGGCCACAGAACTAACCATATATACAGTACTAATGCTGCAGAAATTGTAATATCTTTACTTTGCAGACAGGGCAATAAGTTTTCTACACAAGATTTTAACCATTAAAATAGCATTACACAGTACACTCTGTCCCAATACCAACACAAAGAGAGTGCTGGAGCCTTGAACTTGGATTCCCTCACTGCTTGTTCCCATGTGACCATCCTTTATATCCACAGAGGCATGACATGGCTTTGGCCCTGACCCTGTTACCTACGCTCTCAGAGATCAGACGCGTTCCTTCATTACAGCCCTTCTCATTAACTATATCCGTGTCCACATCGCCCTAATGATAGCGGACTCTAATGTAAATGTGCTGCAGCCTACTGATGAGGGGACGCGTGTGGTTCAGAAGCCTTGGATGAATTAACCTGATGTCTGATGGAGGAGAGACACCTGGTCCTCACCGCTGGAGGGGTGAAGCACAGGCGGGGAGCTCCTTGGAGACTAGGTCTCAGCTGTGAAAGGCGTGAAGGTAAATCCACATTGGGATGGTGGGTGGCTGTGATGGGCTTTTTCTTTTGTGCTTTGATGAAGAAGAGTGGCTATTGTTTGAAGACATGCGGGAGAATCCAGTAGGACAGGACAGTAGTTAATGAGATAAAGGACGCAGCCCGTACGAATTTGTCTGGCGTGTGGTGCCATTTTAATTTGTCCACAGAGATTCTTATTTGGCGCTTCCATGTTCCAAATTTTGTGCCATTTAATATGATGAATATTAGATAACTATTTTCACTCATGCATAGGTTTTATTTTTATAAAGAAATCTTAGGTCAAAAAAGAAAATATAGTCAGCAAATAAATATTGTAATATTATTAATTATTATAATGAAAATTTTATATTGGTATTACTTGTTAAAATGCTATTTTCTGTCCTCCACATATTTAACATATACTTGATATTCAGAACTGATAAGTAGAGCAAAATGAAAATAGAATTTGTAAAATTTCTTTGTGTAATAAACAAAAAGGCAAGTTGTCATTTCACACAATACATGTTTTTTGTCTTTTCCTCTAAGATGTTCCTCTTTGACACCTAGAACCAAACATGTGTAAAGAACAAACCATATACTGTACATTATGTGACCCATCACATCAAATCATGTATTAAGTTGCATTTGAGTTATCCATGTTTTCAGACTCCTGCTTCAATGAGCTCTATATTTTAACCAAGTTTATTATTGTATCATGTCCAGTTGCAGACATGTGGCAAGTGCAATTCTGTTAAGGGGGAAATCAGTCGAAACATTCTTTAAAAAAAAAAAAATCAACACGGATTGCATGATGTGGTAAGCATTTCACTACATTTCGTACTGCGTATGACTGTGTATGTGACAAATAAAATTTGAATTTGAATTTGAAGAAAGACAGAACCATTCGATTCATTTGACACCAGGCGTTCCCTGCTAACCCAAAAAAAACTTTAACCTAACTTCTCCTATAGCGCAGTTTTATAACGAAAAAGAAATGCATGTTTTTTTATCACCGCTGAATAATATTCATTACAATGCTTTAAAACAATGTTAAGGATTAAACATTTCAATTCTGTTGGAAGATTAGGAAGATATTTATCAACAAATATTTGCTCAAATTAAAAATTTAACACTTCATGTTTTACACTATTGGAGAGAGCACAAAACTAACCTGTGCAACTTAATACCGGACTTGTCTCATCTCTTAAAAATCTATATTTTTTTATTTACTTAAATTCCTTATATAGGACATGATCATTAAATTCTAATCAAAACAAACTTATTTAAATCAATTACAAATTAAGGATTTTATTATAAAATTATCCATCATAAAACTGAAAGAAGTGCTAAAGAATTGAATGAGAGCCTGCAACTGCTGCAATCAGCCATGCTACTAAATGAATTACTTTGGTGTAATTAGAATCTGATCTACAATCAGCCATGACGATAAGTGGGTATAATGATGATGATTCATGGTGCTAAGATAATGATCTGATCTGGAGCCAGTTTAGGCCACTGAGATAAAACTGAATTTGAAGGCAGGTGTAAAAAAGCCCTGGACAATGATGACTCATTTAAAACCATCAAAGCTCATTGGCACTGAAAAAAAGCACAGCTCATTTCACTCCTTTACATCTCTGTCACATTTCAGTGAACCTTTCACACATGTATCAGACATATTGAATACATAATTTTACAGCATTCTTTACTTGTGAAAAGGGATTTGAGTGATTTTTGTAATTTAAAAGGCACAAACACATCTGTGACCTCATGGAACACTAAACACTTCAAAACAAGTTATCAACAAAATAGGGAGAAAGTTGGGTTTTTGCATCCAACAGCACATGAATACTATACAATTTGACTCAGATAATTATGATAGCCATAACTAAAAGCATTTTAGGCATCAATTAACATAAATAGCTTAAAACAAGTTCTCTAAAAGATCCATTTTATCATCCTGGAAATATTTCATTATATTTTCTCCTTACATTATCATGTTAAAAAGAATCACGATAAGCAGACTGCTCTAAGCGTACAGGTAGTGGCATGGTTTCATCATGAGAGGAATTGTCTGATCTTTGCAATCTATGTGACCGGACTAAGAATAACAGCAGTTAAATAGCAGTGAAAAAGACAGAGAGGAATGGGTCAGATCATGCTGCCTCAGTCTTGAGCATGAGCAAGCATCAACCTCATCTCATTAATGTGCAAGTGTGGCTGTGCATATCTCAGAGGTATAATATGCACATGAGAAGTGATTCACATTGCCAATTTGCATTCACAAATATTACACTCAGTGCTGTATTAAAGAGATTTTGCTAGATTTATGTTATTGTGATTCTTTCTGGAAGAGCATTTGATTTGAGTTGAGCATCTTGCTCAAATGTTATATACTGCATGAATAGAACCCTATTGATGGATTTTAATCCCTTGTTTACCTTTTCATACACACGAAATGCTATTTATTGCTGTATTTGTCCACGTTGCATGTAATAGCTTTAATAGTTTTTCATGCACATTGATCAACTGCAGAACAGCATCTGCAAAACCTTTAAGAACTATTATTCTCATCACAGCTGCCTGCCAAAGAAAGGTCTTTAGTGTATAAAGGTTACAATGTCTCCTGATTCCTCAGATCTAACCTTTAGGAGACATAAACCACAGGGAGGTTGTCAAAAAACACATACTCTCAAATATACAAAACCTCAAATCCACACACACACACACACACACACACACACACACACAGGATAACTCTATCCTATTCAGACCGTTCTTACCCTCTGACCTCTTATGAGGTAACTGCTCTGTGGTGGACAGCTGGCGAGGCTGCTCCTGAATTGAGCTGTAGTCCCTGTAGGATGACAAATGACAGCTCTTCACCACAAAAAATGAACTCAAAAGCATCACTTCACTCCGTAGTGGCCACTTAAGGAAAATGCATTCATGAACCGATCACTACAACACATCAATCAGTTGTAAAATCTAATAATTTGTCTCAAACAAAAAACTCTTCATATAGAAGCAAATCAATCAAAACTAATTTTGAAGGAAAATGATTTTTGAGTATTATCTATTTTAAATAAGAATACTAATCATTACTCTTCAGATACCTTGGTAAGTGACTATGCAGCAGGAACCTGTGCTTTGTATGACAGTCATATAGTAGTAATTAGGTTGTGATGTCATCCACCCAAAACACAACATCAGAACAATGTATATACAGTAATATAATAATATACTAATGTGTATATAAGAAATTGATGTAAGGGTAACAGCAAAACTTCCTAATAGCAGACGTCTACCTGTGCTAGAGTCAAATGAGAAATATTGATATGGTGGTAAAACAAAATTTACAACAGCAGGCTTGCACATCTCACACTTTATTTTGCAATTATCAGTACATTACCTATGCTACAGCGAAACATTTAGCCTTTCCTGCAAATGTTTCCTATTATTATGTTTTTGTTTTCCTGTTAGTCAAAGCGACCAAAATGAATAAGTCACAGTGTACTTAAATTTAACATTTGCAGTCAAAATTAAATTAAAAAAGTTTCACACATTATCTCTCAGTAAATTTTGATATTTACATTTTTTCAAACTGAAAAGTCTGTAAGTACCAACTCGTAAAATATATAAGAATTCAAAAAATTTAAATATTGATTTTGCTGCAAAAAGTAACTTTTGATAGAAGAGTAACTCAACTTTTATATACTGTAATAAGACTATATTTCTCCCCTACTGATTTTTATTTGCCTATTTGTCAGACTTAATGATTAATATCATTAAGATCATTAATATCATTAAGAGAGGAAAAAGCTGTTCAAACTTCCATGGCCCTGTATGAACATTTAATTGCCTCCTATACAGTACCTAATACCTTGTGTTATCCTTGGCAGGAAAAACTGCAATTAAGCTTTTGCTATAACTCGCCATGAGCCTTTTACATCACTGTGTAGAAATTTTGGATTTATTTTATTTCAGCCACATTTGAGGGATGAACTACCTGTTTAAGATCATCATTAAATCCGGACTTTGAATAGGCCACTCCAAAACCTTTTTTTTAAGCATTCAGAGTTAGACCTCCTGGTGTATTTTTTTTTTTTTTATCATTGTCCTGCTGCATAATCCAAGTGTGCTTGAGCTTGAGACCACAAACTCATGGCTGGACATTCACCTTTAGGATTTTTGCATATACCACGGAATTCATGGTTCCATCAATTATGGCAAATCACCCATGATGTTATTTGTATGAAACACTCTGTTAGTTTTATGTGAGATGTAATAGTACGCACACTTTCCAAAAACTTAAACTTTTGCCTCATCAGTGCACTGAATGTATGCCCAAAAGTCTTACGAATAATCAAGTTATTATTTGCCAAATGTGAGACTAGCCTTCATGTTCTTTTTGTCAGTAGTGGCTTTCACCTTGGAACTCTCTCATGGATGCCATTTTTGCCCAGTCTCTTTCTTATTGTTGAATTATGAACACTGACCTTAACTCAGGCAAGTAAGGCTCGCAGTTCTTTGGATGTTGTTATGGGTTTATTATGAGCTCTAGGATGTGTCCTTGTTGTGCTCTTGTAGTAATTTTGGTAGGTCGGCCACTCCTGGGAAGATTCACCACTGTTCCATGTTTTCTCCATTTGTCTCACTGTAGTTCACTGGAGTCCAAAAGCTTTTGAAATGATTTGATAAGACTTTAAAGACTGATATACATGTCAATTTTTTCGATTGAAATATATATATATATATATATATATAAAAATAATCAGTATGAGGCAAATACTTTTTCCCCAGCTAAAGTCTTCCCCCCCCCCCCTTTTTTTAGAAGGTCAATTCTACATATGATTTTTTATAGAAAACAGTCAATACTGCAAAAAAAAAAAAAAAAAAAAAACTTTTTACAGGTATTTTACAGACAGGGTCACATATTTTTATAGTTTTGAGGATGTTTGACTCTAATGATATGTAAAACATAAAATCACAGCAGCATTTCAGCACAGAATAGTAACTGCAACACACGATAAAATTCTTTCTACCTAAATTATGGACAAAAGAGTGATCCACTCCACATTTTACAGTGCAACCATTATTTCCATTAAGACATGTTCCACAATCAGGGGTAATATTTTGTCAGGGACACGTCTCGTGCCTCTGAGATGACAAACTGAATCTGCCTTCTCTTTCACTGCTGAGCAGTTGTACAACATTTGCATTTTTATTAGCATTAGCAGGTTTCTCCATATTTACCAAAATAATTATCACATGCAGCTGAGAAATACACAGAATAAGATGTACTTGTGATTTACATTTTTATATTGTATAATGAAAAAAATTATTTGTTGCTCAAAATAATTGGATAATTATGTATTTTACACTTATTTGGAAATCTCTATGTTTTTAATCAAAGCAACATATGCAAAATAATTTAGATAAACAAAGAACTTCTGATGTTAGTGCTAGTGTAGTGATCAAACAATTCAGTCATTGTAATAGTGTCTGATTGCATTTATGTTTGTGAAAAAGCGGTGGGAATAGATAGGGTTTGAGAAGTTTTCCTCTTATGGTCCAAAGACATACAGATTAATTGGCATTCACAAATTGCCCATAGTGTGTGAATAAATGTGTGTGTGTGTGTGTGTGTGTGTGTGCGCGCGTGCGCGCGCGAGAGAGAATTTCTCCGCCAGGCATGGACTTTGTCTTAAACTACCAAAGTGAAATTGGTAGAGGAGGAGGCTGATAATGTGTTGGAGAAACATGACTAAAAACTTAATTCAACATAATCTCTATCAGTTTGTAATACTTTTAACAAAACTTTAAAAAAGAGATACTGTACATAGATTTGTGTTGCAAAATAATAGCAGTCCAACATCAGTAACCAGATCAATAATTGTTTTTGGGAGAAATTATATTTCTTCATGGTAAATATTTTACTTTTTTACAGTAGGTGTAGTGGAGTAATAAAAAACCAACCGACCCAAGAGTCATGATTGGATGCAACTGATTCTGTGTAATTTAATCATTAATTGAAATGAGGTGTGTTTAAAATAATAGCAGTGTGGAGTTCAATTAGACAGGTAAATTATTCTGTGCAAAACAGGTGTCTAACAAGTTCCCTTTATTTAAGGATAAATGCAGGAAAGGTTGTCCCGTGCATTTCCCTCTGAAAATCAGAGCAAAACAGGTTGTTTCACAACAGCGTACTTTGATTCAAAAGTTGATTAGAGATGGAAAAAAACATAAAAGAAGTGCAGAAAATAATAGACCGCTCTGCTAAAATGATATCAAATGCCTTAAAATGTAGATTAAAACCAGAAAGATGTGGAAGAAAACGGAAAACTAACATTCGAATAGATTGAAGTATAACAAAATTGGCAAAGACTCAGCCAATGATCAGTTCCAGCATGGTCAAAGAACATCTAATGGAGGCACAAGCATCATGATATGGGGATGCTTCTCGTACCATGGTGTTGGGCCTATTTATTACATTTCAGGGATCATGGATCAATTTGAGTACATTAGAATACTTAAAGAGGTCATGTTGCCCTATGCCGAAGAGGAAATGCCCTTGAAATGGGTGTTTCAACAAGACAATGACCCCAGACACACCAGTAAGTGAGCAGCATCTTGGTTCCAGACCAACAAGATTGATGTTATGGAGTGGCCAGCCCAATCCCCAGACCCTAATCCAATAGAAAACTTGTGGCCTGACAATACAAATGCTGTTTCTGTAAAAATAACTGTATAAAGCCACATCATGTCAAGCCTATCATAAGTAAGAGTGAGTAAAAAGAACTTGCTCAGATGGACCACCCTCAAGTCCACATGACTCTTAAGCCCTATGCAGCCACTCATCATCCTGTAATTTATAACTAGATTTATTTTATTAGGAATGTGCCACGTCCCAGAGTTGACCCTCATAAGGTAAAATGAGGAGATTGCTGAAATGACTGGAACTGGGTTAAAAACTGTCTAATGCATTATTAAAACCCAGAGTAATAGTGGTGAACCATCAACTTCATTGAAGAAATCTTGTCAGAAAAATTCATGAGTGGAGATCACATCACTTTATCAGGTTGTGTCATACGAAAACAACTGACAGGAGAAATTACAGCTATGTTTAATAGTAAAAGTAAAAGTGTTTCGACAGAATATGAATAGATTGTTTACCCATCAATACAAGATCTCAGGCAAAATGTAAAGCAAATCTGGATGGAAATAAATATGACATTGCATGAGGTTGTTGACGAGTCAATGAGTTAATAAAATATTAGAGTGTGCAACTTATTTTGGACAGTATAGGCAGCATGGCTTTCCAGTTAGCACTGTTGGCTCACACTTCAGGCTCTTTTCTGCGGCTGACCATACTGCCTGTGGCTGCCTGCATACTGGTTACTACCACATTTTGGTTAAAATAAATGCTTCCTGTAGAGACACCTATGAGCTTTATACTGGAACATGCTGATAAAACTAAGTCTGCAAATCTGCGCATAAAAACCTCTCGACATAACAGGTGCATAAGGAATTAATACATCATACCTCCTGTCAAATATACCCACCTGGAAATATCGAAGCATCCAGCCTCCCTTGCAGGATCCCTCAACTTCTATTTCTAGAGTGTACAATCTTGTTTTTGTTTTTTTAATGACTTAAGCCATTCTTTTAGGAATCCATTCAGTCACACAGTTTGCTTAAATGTGCAGTCTGATGATGCAGCCTGGTTTTACTTTTGCATTCACTAAGCGCTTGAAATCTCTAGCACTGCCCCAGTAAGCCTGGATGAGCCTCATTGATCTTGCCCAAAACAGATGTGTGCACCTAAGTTACTCGATCAAGTGTTCAAAAAGAATGTTGTTTTTTATTACTGGATAGATGGTTTATGCAGAATACAGTGTGTAAATACTTACAAGGTTGTAAGCATTCTTCTGTTCACAGGGTTATTTTGTCAATAGTGCTGAAGCGTCTCAGAATTATCTGAAAATATTGTCATTCACAGTTTCATTTCCAGCTAAATGCTTACCCGCTGTCATGCATACCACATGGAATGTGTCAGAAATTACTGGACAAGAACATGTGTGGACATATTTCTCTCTGCAAAGAGAGATTAGTATAACAAAGGTCTCCCAGCGAGGTTGAGACAAATTGGTGCAGCATTTTTGGGAACCCTGAAATGAATCGATAGCACCATGGTAGTGATATATATCAATCATGGTAGACATAATCTCAAGTGATGGTAAGGAGTGCATTTCTGCCAAAAACAATAAAAAAAAAAACAGGATAGGTGCTGCTAGAGATTCTAGCACCTAAAAGCCTTCTATGCATGGCCCCCAACCGACATAAAGCTGCATTATTAAATGATTAACTTTAAACTACTATTTTGTAGCCTAGTGGCTGTGGTATAAAACTGTGAGAACAGATTTAGATAGGCAGCATAAATTACAGTACGTTAGCTTTCTTGAAGTTTCAGGTAAATTTTAAATAAATCAACAAATTCTTAACGCCTATTATGAGAAAATAATGATTTATTTATATAGATGTGGCTGTAAACATGAAGGTTATTTCTGAACTAGCTCTTTTAATAATATCTCTAGATTTCATACATTAAAGGACCCTCAGAAAAAATTGCCTGATCTGTACATCTGACTATGTCTGTATGTATTCATGTCTGTCCAGCCAATTTTATTACAGCATTACAGAAAACTGCCTAAACAGAATTTAATGACACTTTGTCAATCCTTTGAAAATCCCCCAAAAAGACTGAACCTTGAGCCATAAGTTCAAACTAAATGTTGAGTGGAAAGGATGTAATAATCAAGTATGCGCCACATTAGCTCACAGCATCATTTTTTTTACTCATTTACTGCATTTTCCCATGAAGTGGGAGTGATAATACGCATCACTTAACAGAGCCGAGAGACACAAATGACTGTAATGCTCCTACCTGTACAAAGCTGGCACAATTATATAAATAAATAAATTTTTCATTAATATTTAATTTGGGTTAATTAACTGTTATTGCCCTAATTCTGGTTTGTAAACGAGGCAGTGTACTGACTGAGAAGGTCTCTTACTCAGTAGTATAAGATGGGCAAGGAGGGGGCTAAGTTTCCCCACTGGAAGCTGACTGCAGAGGAAGAACAAAAAAAAAAAGCACACGTCTAACTTTCAAATCAATTCCACTACAAAGTGCTACCAAATAAACCACAATTCATTCATAATACTGTGAATATATACTGTACAGTTTCACAGGCATTATGTTTTTCTATGTTGTGTGTGAAATCGTTAAGAAGAAGAATTTCAACCTCCGAGGTGAAATGGTTTAGTCTTGACTCTTAATTGGGGTGTTTAATGTCCTGATGCTCGTCGAATAAAAATAAATATATAAATAAGAAAAGGTCAAAGCCATTAGGTGGCACAAGTAGAAGGGGGGGAAAAATGAGAAATTATAAAAAGATATGCAGCTGTTATCACTTTATAAATATAATATGTATATAGTAATTAGGCAGGTAACACTTGTGTTTGTTAACCTACTGTACCTTGTTTTGTTGTTAGCTTACATAAATGTTGGACATAATTTCATTTGTGATAATGTTAGCAAACTTAAGGCATTTTTTCTGAGGTGCTGAAGAGGAGTTCACCATACACACTAGAGACACTGCCCGAGGGAAAAATTGAGGTGGCACAGCACTAGAGCAAAAATGACAGCAAAAGTCAAAACAGAGAACAGAAACTAATAGTGTGCCATCAAGCAAATTAGCCTGCGATTATTTTTTACTACAAAACATTTAGGTAATCCAAATGTAGCAAATAATATTCATTACATGCCATGTAGACACCACTACATGGGAATGTGGTATTTTGCAAATAACTTACAAGCCCAAACAGCTTATATATGATAAAATGAGAAAGTACAGTAATATACAAAAGGTGTTCAAATCAAACTAGCTGAAGACCAGATTGTACTAATTGTATCCCTCCATCAACCTAAAAAGGTACCCCAGCACATCCATCCTCTGTCCACTGCCCCTTATTTCCATTTAAGGGAGTTGGCAACTCTAGCAGAAGTTGCTAACAACACAGTTAGGGGTGTCATCTGCTTTTGTAAAGTGTCCAGCAAGCACAAATTGTACAGTGCAGTAAAGTTTAATATTTTTTAACCTCTCGACATGCTACTAGTGTGCCGCTAGCTACTATAAATTGTTTGTTGATTGTTTTAATTTGTGACATAGTACTATTTTCCCAGTTGACATACTATCAAGCTGAAAGGGGGCATATTGCTACCTATTGCAGTGGAGTCAGACATACTTTGGGTAATAAATTAATCCCCCTCCTGAGCTTGAATAATGGGACAATGATGCTCATTCACAGTTACAAACAAAAGGATTGCATTTTAGGATTATATTCCAGTTTAATTCTGTTCAATGTTACAGTTTCAGATTTGCAGTTGTCTGTTCGTGCGTTTATGTTTTCGGTCAAAAATAATTAGTTACAAATGCTGCGTTCCGATCGGCAAGCAGTTCCCTGTGAAGTAGACTGCACTGGGAGCAGGGAGAAGGGGGCACACCTTAAACTACACTGTGGAACAGACCACATCGATCTATTGCTCTTCCTATGATTGTAAAGACCCAAAAGATGTTGAAAGACATATCCCATGGTTGTCCTTGATGTAAAAGACCCGAATTTCTCCTACCCAAATTTTGTTGACGTTAATTTTAATACCCTGATTTTTGCAGACTGAATTTGTGTGGCTAAAAAATAAAGAAAATGGTATTTTTAAAAATAAAATATTTTTGAACAGCTTTTTAGTAAGATTAGTAACTTGCATTAAGTTTTAAATGATTTAATTACATTTCATTAGAAATATACAATAAATCGCAGTGCTAAAAATCATTGAAATCAAACGTTTTATTCCAGTTTTTATTCAATTCATGCAATTCAACATGCTATTTTGCTTTAAAGAATTTGGCACTGTTATCCTTCCATACACGCCAAAAAACTTTGCTCTATGGATCTACAAAGCAAATACTTAAAAGCCTCCAATTGGATAATTACTGCATTGATAAAATAGGTTCAGCTAAAAACAACTTATAATAACTGATGCAATGAGTAGCTTCTCATTTCTTAAACAATAAAGTTGGAAGAGGTCGAAAAGATGTTACTGTGTACAGTGCCATAAAAAGTATTTGGCCCTTGCAGATTGCATTTAATTTTTTGCATATTTGTCACACTTAAATGATTCAGGGTAATAGGGAAGTACAGTATACTCTGTACAAGCTTCTGGGGGAAAGTTATAATCTGGTGTTGCTTCAGTTGGTTAGTTTTAGACTCAGCAAGTTGTGTGATGTCAGCTGACTATGTGCATGTAGTAAATAACTAGTTTATCCCATCAATAGATTTTCTTTCCTGGTGGCATATTACCAGATGACAATGCAAAGATTCTTTGGCTCACATAGTGAAAGTGGCTCTGAGAGCATAAGGAATCATTTTCAACCATGTACTGGATGCCACAAGTCTTGGAGGGGGGAAAAAAAATTTGAGCCAAGCATATAAAGTTTGGCAAAATAGATTTATTTCTCCACTGTATGTAAAATAAAACATTTTTAACAGAACATAAATGTATATTCAGTCTTCTATGATTAAAAGCATTAAAGAGGATGACAATAATAAACTATTGAATACAGTTATATTGCATATTGCAATCTAATATATATGCATATTTAAACTTCAATTTAATTCAATTAGAATGTTAAATAAATTATTCACTCTTCTGAGCTATAAACCACAATTTTTTAAAAAAATGTTTAATGTTATATATATATGACTCTCTTTTTGAATTAAATTGTGAAAAAGAGCATGTCTATGATATTAATTTTTTTTATGGACTGTTTATATATCGAGCCAACAAATTTTTCAAACCCTTTCCAGTTTTCCAATTTTTATGTTTTAAAACCTTACCTTAGAATAGATTCAAATTCTTGTGAATGATGCAACAAGGTTGACACACCATTCTTTTGGATGTTTCTTCCTGGCAGAAGTGTTTAAGCTCAACCAGGTTGGATTGGCGACATCAGTGCACAGCCATTTTTAGGTCTCTCCAGAAATGCTTTATTGGGGTTAGGTCCAGACACTGGCCGAGCCATTCCAGGACTTTTATAGAGTTTTAGAGATCATAGCAACCTGTTCATTGCTCCAAATCTCTTCCATTTGAAAAAGATGGAGACTACCATGCTCTTATGCACTTTTGATGCTACACAAAGTTTCTTCTATCCTTCCTCAGATGTGTTTCTTGGCACAAGCCTGTTTGCAGATCTACAGATAATTCTAACATACACTCCTATAAGACTTTATATAGCAAGGTGTAGATACAGTTAGACACAGGTGGACTGCAACCAAGTTGTAAAAGCATCCCAGGGAACAATGATAAGATTAAGATGCACCAGAGCTCAACTGCAAGTGTCATAATTAGGAGTCTGAATACTTATGTAAATAAGATTTTCCGGTCTTTATTTTTAATAAATTAGCAAAACACTCCAAACACCAAGGTCCGTTGGAATAGCTCAGTAGTAAAACTGGCTTTCGTGAAGTTCATTTATAGTTACGAGCCTTAAAAATCATTTTAGACAATAGACTTAAAACGTATGTCCAAACCTTTGACAGGTAATATTCTGAATTCACAGTACCAAACCAGAACAAATATCTCAGATCATACTTCCAAAAACTGTGTGAAACTATATATACAGTATTCTGATCTGCCGTCTCACCTGCTTCTTACAAAAAAGAATGACATCACCGTCTAGTGGACAAAATGTGAATTGGCCATCATGTTAGTCCCACTTATCAGAATTATCTGCTCTCTCACTATTTAAATAAATTTTTTAAAGTCTGTCTGACTAAACCAGATTTTTGACCCAGAATCTTTAAATGACATCATATTGCATCATATGTGTACTATGTGTAGAAAATGCCTTACTTGGGTTTGTACTCGGCAGTGGGATTATAATCTAAGCATGACTTGAACAATGAACTGGCAAGCCAACCTGGGTAAAGTCTCTCACCTTATGCCTGATGTTACTGGAATAGGCTCTGGATTGTCACTCTAACCAGGAGAAAGCAGCGACACAGGATATATAATCATAATTAGCACTGTTAATGTAAGAAACAGTATGAATGAAGGAGTGTGTGCATGTGTGTGCGTAATGTTTTCAAAATTTATTTCCACTAGTAATACTGTTATATTACCAAACACCATATAGTTTTGTTAACAATTTTTAACACCCTAAAAGTGAATTTTACTCATGGACTGTTTGTGTTGATGTTATTGGTATAAAGAATTATTATGTTTGAGGAAGATGCTTTCTTTAAATCAACAAAATATTATAAAATATTTAAATATTAGTAAAAAAAATGTGTTTATAGAATGTTAATAAAATATATTTTTTTATTCTAACAGACTGTACCCTTTTACTATCATCTTCTGCTCAGCTCACCCTCTTCTTCTGTGTGTGTGTGTGTGTGTGTGTGTTTGTCAAACAGGCACACAGAACTTCCTGGGGAACCACAGCTGGCAGCGTGACCACAGTTTATTAATTAGCCTACATTTTCTGTTGACTTTCAAAATGTTTTTCTAACTGAAGATTTTTTATCTACTGTATCTACAATACTATCTATGTATTGTTGGCTTGTATTAAGTTAATAAGATTATTTCTGGATTTTTTTCTCTAATTAACCAACTCCCAAAATAACTGATTATTTATTTCACATAAAAGTCCTGATGTCCTAATAAGACTTTTGAAAGAATCGGTGCCGCGATATCAGTTGGAATTGGATACGAACTCAAAGTCAGTAGTATCGTCTTATCCGTTGCGCATGCGCATTGTTGCCTCTTCCCTCTACCCCTCCTCTTAGCAACAGAGCAGCAGCAAAGATGGCTGCCTCCAGTAACGCCGAGCGCTCTCCTGAGAGGTCGGCGCCGCTGAAGACGCCGAAAACCGAGCTCCCATCTCCTGAATCGGACGAGCTGAGCGATGGTAACCCGTACTATTCTGACCCATCCGCCCCCAGCAGAGTTTCCTCTCTGAATGTGTCCATATCAACGCTGGGGGCTGGAGGCGGCCCGGCCTCTGCCTCTAACAACAACAGCGGCAGCGTCGCTGGCGGCGGCTTTACTGTGTGTCGCGGCATGTCATGGACTCCCTCCGAAACCAACGCGCTCATCGCCGTGTGGGGCAACGAGCGACTCGCCGAGGCCCGCATGCAGCAGCTGGAAGTTGCAGGCACGGTGTTTTCCGGCAAGGCGCCCGGACCGGCCATGTATGAGCGTGTTTCCAGAGCGTTGTCAGAGCTCGGGTATGACAGGACTCCGTCTCAGTGCAGGGAGAGGATGAAGGTAATGTCAACCAATGGAAAAGAAAAATACAGTCTTAACATGACCGGAGTTCCTGACAGATCGTCGTTGCTGACTTTCATTTATTATTGATTCATGACCTACTGATAAACCCTGGAATATACAAATACACTTGTGCTATCATAAAAAATAAAAACTCTCAATTGAATGCAAATACCCGATAATCTGCTGCAGTGAGCATTATGATGTGTAAGTTACCTGGTGTTGTTTATGCAGACTAGCACTTTAGAGTAGCATGTGTCCTCTTGATTGTGGTCTGTGTCATCTAGTATGATGCTTAATGATTTTTAGTGATCTCTGAAAGCTTCCTTCCTTTCTTCCTTCCACAACGAGTAATGCAGGTGCTTTCACCTAATGCAGTAATTCCAGTTTATCTGTTTTAGTTTATTGAAATCATAACACAACATTTCGGCCTATACGCAACAAGTTATGCAGTGGTTTCAGACTTACAAAGTAGATCATTTCTTTATCGTCTTGTAGAGAAATCAAAAACACATAGTCTCTTCCTGTAATATCTGACAAGCTTAGAGATGATTGTGGAGTGATCTTGGTACACAACTCACTCAGTATATGTACAAAACATTTTAGTCTACTTTATATTCTTAGCTGAGATTTCCACCTTAAATTTAGCCTGATAATAGGGTTCAGTTCTATAAACTGGGATGATCATATATTTTTTTTTCTACATTGGATTGAATTAGGTTTGTTTGGCTTATTATCCTGTAAAAACCACCATTATAGTCAATTATTAATTTCTGAAGAGAAGCAACCAGCTTTTTCGCATAAGAGCCTTCTAAGCACCAGCCTCAAAAGGTGTTTCCATCAGGTTTCAGGTGTTTCTGTTTGTATGCAGTTCCCTTTTTGTTGCCACACATGCTGATGATGTGCATAACTAAAACGGCTGTGGTTTCAGTTTTTGGTTACAGCTGACCACAACATGGTGTTAATTCTAATGATGCTTTGTGAAGTTCGTGTTGTCAGGAAAAGCTTCCTACTTGCAGTGTTACCACAGCATGTTGTTTGAAAAGTTGCATTTAACATTGTGACGTCCACAAGAATTAGTTTAAGCATACAATTTGCACTCTTGGGTTTATTTAATTAATTTACATTCAGGTTATCCTATGTATGGTCATGTGGGTATGGTCCCTGTTTCAGGGAGCTCCCGGTAAGGACAAGGCAGAGGACACACAGGATTGGGTGCCAGTGCCAGTTTTATGAGCACAACTGTGCTATTTTACCCACTTGTGTACCTTTTTCTAACCCCTTGGCCTGATTTGTGTTGGCCATAAACAACCTGTCTCTTTTACAATGGGACACAGGGATAAAACACGTGTGCTTGTATTTTTACTTCAGGGAAACATGATAGAGTTAATAGTATTACTTAGTTTATAAAAAAGAATTGCTATTGTGATCTTTTAATAGGGAATGTTGTCTTGGTTGCTCACAGACTCTACGGCGATGCTACAGTCGCGTAAAAGAGCATGGCATTGGGAAGAGGAAGAGCAGTTACTCCATCGAGCAGCTGGAGAAGGTGTTTGGACAGGGCGGCTGGGACTCTCAGAGCTGCCAGCCCGTGCTGATTAACAGCAGCGGCCTCTATCAGGAGATGGAGTCGGATGGCAGTATGATGGAGGACTACCCTCAAGAGGACTGGTGCAGCCAGGATCTTTCTGCTGCTTTCCAGGAGGGAGAGATTGAAGCTGGTAAGTAAACTGTAATGTGTACACTTCGATAGAAAAGCTAAACTGCCAGAGTGCAGAACTGTGTTTTGAGGTATGGGAAGTACCTTCAATTCAAATTCATGTAAAATAAATCAAACCATAGAGCAAGGATGACTGATTATATACTGGCACAAATAATAGTTTGGGATTTTCACTTTTATATTTTCAAAATTCAAAGCTCTCACTGGCCACATTATAAGGAACACCTGTCTACCAGCTCATTCATGTAATTCTATTACCTGTGACCGAAGTGCATAAAATCCTACAGATACAGATGAAGAGCTTCATTTAATATTCACGTCGACAACAAAATGCATAAAAAATATTTCTTGCAGATCAGCCCTCTCAGAACAGCCTTCACCTTGAGTTGCATTCATTTTGCATACCACTTATCTACTGTGTAGGGACACTGGCATGGCGGGGTGTTGTAAGTCTGTCCAAGAGAGCTCAGGATACAAAGCAGGGCTCAAACTGAATAGGGTGACGATCCATTACAGGCACGCACACACTTAACCACCCACTCATACACTACAATCTGTAAACTTGAATCAGGTTATAATACATGTTTGGATTGTGGAGGGATACCAGATTAGCTAGAGAAAATCTTAAAAATGCAGGAAAAACATGCCAACTTCACCCACATAGACCAAATTCAAATCTCCATGGGGTGCAAGGCCAAAAAAAAAAAAAAAAATGGCACTAGATTATGGCTCAATTATGTCAATGTTATGATACGCTTTTGCAATGCTACAACATTTGTTTCAGTTCAGATTTGCAATAATTTCTCTCCAAGACTCCCGTATTAATAACGGGAAAGCCGGACTGCTGTGTAAAGTCTTCTCAAGCACATCCTAAAGATTCTCAAATGGGGTTAAGGTCTGGACTCTGTGGGGCCATGTATGAAAATTATGTGAATCACTTTTCCCCAATTTGAGCCTGATGACCCCGGCGTTGTCATCTTGGTATACGTCTGTGCCACCAGGGATGAAAAAAAAAAATCCCTTGATGTAAAAACCTGGTTATTTAGTATGTTCAGGTCTTCAGCTGACCTCATACTAAGCCTACCAAAGTCTAAAACTGAACGCCACAGATCATCATTCATACCAGTGGCAGTCAAACTCTATAACTCTTCCCCCTTTATTTGGGAGCTGTCATGACAGCATAGTTAATAGTTTTATCATGCACTGATAAATTTATATCATGCAATATTAGTATCTGGTGTGCAATATCATTATTAATCTACATATGCAATATCAAATATTATGTGCAATATATATTCTGTGGTTATTATCCATTACTGCAGTTATTATCCAGTAGAAGGGTTTTAACTATTTGCTTAGTTAAATCCAGATGGGATGATTTTTTTTGTTTGTTTTTTGCTGGGCGGTGCATAAATGAACCTTATTTTTTGGAATTTAATGTTAAATTGTTACTGGATAATAGTTCACAAATCTCTTTATCATAATATGCACTGTATTATAGAACTGTCTTCAAGAATTATATTGATATTTTTGTCATACACAAACGGTAAACTAGCAGAAGAATATGCAGATGCTTGTAGTATTTCTCCTTGCCATGCCAATGAGACCCGCACCATGACCCGCACCAGTTCTATTCATAACTGCTGTTGTCGTCTATGAAAATCCACATTGGTGAAATCATAAAATTAGCCTAGTCAATATAAATTGAAATCCTTTTTTATAGACATAGACTGATGACTATGCAAAATCTAACCACTTTATTTAAAAATCTATATTCTCATGTAGTTTACAAGGAGTGTTACTTCATTACAACATGCTACATACAGTATGTGTACAGTATATGTTAATTATAACTGGTGTAACTTTTCTATATCTTGTGTGTTTTACAGAGGAAATTCAACTCCCCAAAAGCAGAGTTGTACAGATAAGACCAGAGGCTTCTGAGCATGCCCAGTAAGTAGTACTAACTGTAAGTCACTTCAGAAGATATTTCTCTAGCCCTATTTTTCCCCCGAATTCAGACACGTTGATTCAGGTGAAGACATAGTTTTATCAACTTTACATAATTTTCCCACATTTTGTTACCCCCAAACTCCTCTAGGTTGGCTAATTTTGAATAATGTATGATTTGTTATCACAACACTAAAATTGTGTGAAACACATTTTTCTATTTATATTTTAGATAAGATTATTAAGAAAACGAGCTTGTGTGATGTCATAAAATGTGTTTGAGCAGATGAGACCATCACATTCTGATATACAGATAAAAATAACAACATGACATGATACTCATGACTTTAAGTCATAGAACTATTAAGGTAGATAATTACAATGCTGTTAGTATTGAATGCTCATTTTAGATGTTAAAATTGTCAACTTCCAAATAAAACACATAGTATATGTTAATAGAAAGCATTTACACATTCTAGTGTACAGACGGTAAACTAGCAGAAGAATATGCAGATGCTTGTAGTATTTCTCCTTGCCAGGCCAATGAGACCCGCACCATGACTACACAACAAGCCTATTTTGTTTAGTTTTTAAACCTAATACCATCCAATTGAGTGGAAATCAAAATTAGAGAACAATTTATTATACAATTTCACTGTTATGATCACTGCTTAGTCCTATTTTAAATGATCTAAACAGGCGTAAAAGAGCAGTCATTTTAAGCATCATTCATGAGTTACATATATACAGTGAAGCACAGAATAAAGAAAAATGAAAAAAACTCAATGAAATCTAAAAAGGAACACTGATCAAAATGACAGAACACTGTCAGACCCAATTGATGGTGTTAATCTGGCACTTGGTGCTAATTTCTTTATCTGACAGACCCTATTTAACTGGTAGTCTAATTTTCCAGTTTTCACTGATTTTGCAAGATTATAATGTGACTGAAACCCTTAGGCATCAGGTTGTCCAGATAAAGGCAAAAGGGATGACCCTTTCTCCCACAGCCAGAGAAGTTGGTCACTTCAAATCTCTGATTTCTAGAATATTACACCCTTGCAACGTGACAAATTCATTCAGTTCCTTAAAAAGGCTGGTCTTCCACGAAAGACAAATGCAGAGAGGACAAGATGTGGAGAATGGGTAAACAGTTCAACCCTACAGCTGTCCAGCGTTAAACAGAGTAATGATCTGTCTTGTCAGTTTAATAGAAATCGGACTTAAAGCCTATTCTGCAGTGACCGGCTAGATAAACCTTTGCTAAGGAGCATTTTTTGTGGACAGAGGAGAACTGTTTAGTTTCTTGAAGCTGAAAGCATTAGAATAATGAAATTGCCAGACCAGAGTCCTGATCTAAACCCAATAAACCTCTGGAAAATCCTTGGCAACAAAATTATGGCCAAGAAACCCAATACAGTCACAGAACCGTAGAAGACACTGGAAGTAGAGTGGACCAAAACACACCAGAGTCACTAGCAGTGTGAGAGACTAGTGATCTCCTGTGGCTTACAGATGTGCTGAAGTCATTTAAAGCTGTATACTCCCTACTAATTGTTGACTGTTGTAACCTTTAGAAATTTCAGTTGTAATATTTCTCAGTGCTACAGTTGTTACCGTTCTCTAATTTTGATCACTGTGTTATATATAGCCACCACAAACATTTCTACAAATGTTGAGCAGTGAAGTTTATATTATTTTTGACAAAATTTGGTGTTTATTAATTATTCTCTAATTTTGAGCTCCACTGTATTCTAACAGAAGTTTAGTGAAGTGGCTCCACTGTAATTCTAAATACCGCCACAAGGTGGAACTTTCTTTTCGTTCTGGTACACGAGACCCGAATGTGTGTAACTGCAGAAGTAGTTTTACTACTAATGCTGTTCTGATTAGCAACTACACTGAACTTTTTCCTTCTAATTAACAAGCAGTGGAGGGTATGATTCCTATGTTCTACAATTCATGTATAACTATTGAATGTAGCATTGTGGACAATTGTAATGTGTAGTCTATGTTTAACCCTGTTAGAATAAACCTTGAGAGTGAAATTCCCCCTTCAGGCATCAATCCCTAAGCTAACTTGATATTTTGGAGCTAATGCTAACTACAGGATTTAATTAATTTGCTCTATATTTTCTGGACATTGACATTTTTTATTATTATTATTATTAATAATAATAATAATAATAATAATAATATTATTATTATTATTTTACCTTGGTTTGATCTAGTTGAACAGCAAAATGACCTGATAATCCTCATTCAAATTTTATATATGTAATGTGAAAACGTAATATCACCAGGTGTTTAGAAATTCGACAGAGAAAAGTATAAAAATATTTGTTTTTATTAGAGTACATGCAGCCGTGCCTGGCTTTGCCCATTGCATGTGAAAATAAAAGCCAGTCAGGTGTCTTAAAAATAAATCACTTATATTAATTATAAGCAGCAAACACATTTTGCTCAATTTAACTTCGCATGGTTTGTATTATACTGTACATAAGTAGTTTAAATTAAAATTGTTGTTTTATTTGTGTAAGTTACCAGAACACAAATGTCTACTCTCAGAAATAAGGAACAAAACATTTTAGCATGTGCCTGCAAAACCTCTAACAAATTCCTCAGGTATAAAAATATTCCAGCACCACCTTTAGATTTTGGTATTAAATGAAATGTATATATATATATATATATATATATGTGTGTGTGTGTTTAAAAAAAAAAAAAAAAAAAAGCCTTTCATGAGTATATATTCTTCTTTTATTTGCAGCATGAAAATTATTATTATTTTTTTTTTTTGCTCAGTTTTTTAAACCCATATCATACTGTGATTTCCTGCAGGCGTCAGGAAGTGATGCAGAACGTGGTACGCATACTGGAATCAGTAGACGTCAAATGGGAGCACTTCCAGACGTGGACAGACTTCTCACGCTTGCACCTCTCCAACAAGCTGGCCATCTTTGGTGTGGGCTACAATACACGGTGGCGAGAGGAAATTCGCTACCACTATGCAGAGATCAGCTCCCAGGTGCCTCTCGGAAAGCGTCTGCGGGAGTACTTCAACCCTGAGAAGACAGAGGGCAGGGAGATCATGACCAAGGTGCAGAAGATGAACTGGAAAAATGTGTACTATAAATTTCTAGACATCACGATCAGTGAAGCGCGATGCTTGGAGCTCCACATGGAGGTGGACTGGATTTCTATTGCACAAACAAGCTCTTCAGGTTACAGCAATGGATCGCAGTACCTGCTTCCGGGTGGCATTCCGAAAACTTACGGCCTCTACGCTATTGGGTATGAGGAGGCTGGAGAGACTAATATTTTCTGCTTAGAAAGCAGTGGTTCTTTAACTGGTGAACCAAAACAAGAACTTGGTGTGAGTGACAATAAGCGAAAAAGGACTTCATCCAAAGTAACATACTGCTACCTCGGCATAGCAGAAGATCGCACTCTTCAGCAATGCCTCTCCCAGCACTTTCAGAGTTCAGGCAAGTGTTGTAGTCGTTCCGAGCCTGCCATCACCAGGTTTCTGCAGGAAAACTGTTCCAAGGATGCAGGTTCCTGTTCCGTGTACATTAAATTTATTGAAGTAGAGCTGGACTTTCTCTCAGCTGGATCCCTGGTGGAATGTTTAGAAACAGCAATTGGATACGCCTTGAAGTTCAACAAAAAAGACAACTTGTGACAAAAAAAAAATTAATTTGCACTACTGCATTGAAGAGATTTTGACACAGCTCAGCTTTCAGTCTAGTTATTTCAACCAGCAAAGAATAACTCTAGAGCCCAAACTGAACAGCATCTTGATCTTTTCAGTGTAGTTGTATCAGCAGTTGAACATGTTCAGGAAGGGTTAATGTTCCTCCCTTGCAGTACTGTAAATCAGGGAGCTGAGGATTTGTTTAAGTTAACATGGCGGACCCAATGGCATCTAGACGATGCCACATCTATTTTAAAACTGCCTTTATTTTTTATCATCCTATTAGTGCTTCAAATGATTCAAGTGTATGTGGAGACATGACACTTTTTGAATTTCCTCTCGGAGAAACATGGGGGAAAATGAAAGTTTATTGCTGTAGAGTTCTATATAATATATATTTATGAATATTGATGTTAAGCATTCCAGCATTTTCAGGAAATTGCATTCAGATGTTTTCAGTATATCAGTATTTGTTTTATTTGTATATTTTTTTTTATCCTGTGAACTCACGCAGTGTCTTTATGTGTAACGGTTTTCAGATCACAGTATTGTTTACATGAATGGAAGAAAAAAATAAATTAATGAATTGAACGCAATTTATGCTTGTTTATCATTTCCTGTTCATGTCAAATGAAAACGTTTTACATGATTTTTGATTTTATTAATTTTTGATCGGTGCATTTAATTTATATATTTTCATTTAGATTTTTATTTAAATCTATATCTTCATAAGGCTTCACAAGTCTTCATAAAGCTTGCTTTGTCCACAGGGCCATTGTTATGCTTTTAGTTCCCCTTAGTGCTAATGAAGAGAAATCTTAATTATAAGAGTGTGCTTAAATCTTCATGAAAACAGTTTGGAGAAGATTCACATAGAGGTGTGAAGCTCGTGTGTCTGCATTCTTTTGGCTGTGCAGTGTAGGTTAACACATTTTTGAATGGTTAATTGCATTTCTTCTAATGTTAGAAGAATGAAATGCTACCTTAGTATCAATGCTTCCTATTAATATAATTTTCTTGAGCAAACAGAGTGCCCCAAATCAGCTATAAATTGCACTTTTATGTTGTTAAATAATAAGTAATAGTTAAATGAATAACATTATTCAGTATTGTCCATTTTGCATCATAAACTGTAAAAGTTAAGAAACATGACTCCTAAACACCTTTGTTTTTCTGGTTTGCATTTTTATATATGTTATGAATATTATTTTTGACCATAAGATGGCAGTAGAAACCCAAAAAGCCAGATAAGGTGTTTCATTTCCTGTTAGCAAATGGTAGGGTTACATGCTGGAGTCCTGAATGAAACCCTCATGTATGATTTGCCATTCAGTTTAAAATGCACCAATGTCCAAACATCAATGTGATTAAAGAAATGATAAAGAACATGCATTCTGCATTTGCGAAACCCGTCAAGCACCATGATAAAAATGTCTCTCATGAAGACGATCCCAGGAAAGCAAACCAAAAATCACCAATTAACAGAACCTCAGATTAGCCGCTGCTATGAAGCCTTTACGGACCATAAGGAGCAGACACATCTTAATATCAACTGTTCAAAGGAGATTATTGCATATTTTGGATGCCTTCAGCATTGGTGTGTGTGTGTGTGTGTGTGTGTGTGTGTGTGTGTGTTGCTTTAAACTAACACCATGAGAATTAATTATTCAAACCTAGATTCTGCTTCCTTGTTTCCCCTATTTATGTAAGGGGAGTGAGGCAAGTTACTCTGAAAGAAGGTTCATTGCTTTGAAAAGGCTCATATTGTGTAATCATTTTACATTATGTAAATTTTTATACCCTTAACACTAGTTTGTGGCTCTCCTATATTAATGTTGAATATTTAAGTCATGTGGTAATGACTAATAGATGAGCCTATTAAAAAAGGAATTAAGTATAATTAGTTTAAACTGTAACTTTCCATATTTCCATACCAATATATCCTCTGGACAGACGAGACAAAAATATGTTGGCTGGAAAACAAATAAAGCATATTACCACTAATACTTTTAACAAAACTTAAGGCATCTGAGAGGGAATGTTTCTAGCCACATGACTGTGAGTAAGTAAATAAGTAAATAACTAAATTTTTTAAAATCCTGTAATTCTGTACCAATGCTTACTGAAGCATTGATACACATTTAGTAATGTTATCTCTAACATTTTCAAGTTTGGCAGAAATTGGGTCATACACCAAGAGGGTGATAAGTGTACCAGCAGACCTTTTTTATTTCTTCTCCTGTGGCTTAATGTGTTTGTTACATACTGCTATACAGTATATTAAATAAGGGTCTGCTTTCTTTTTTACATAATCATACTACTCTCAGAAAGTAATAAAAAATGTGTTGTTATTTTTTTTTCATCTACCTGGTGGAATCAGGTTATATATAGAAAAATAGTTATTTTTGGGGGTAATTTTGGCACTAAGTAAAGACAGTACAGTGGAACCTTGGATTACGAGTATAATTTGTTCTGGAAGCAGACTCGTATTTCAAAACACTTGTAAACCAAATGAAATTGTCCCATAAGAAATAATGGAAACTTAAATTATTCGTTTCACAGCCCCAAAAAATAAATACATAAAAATAATTCATACAAAATATAAAGTAAAAAAAAAAGTAATCTGCACTTTACCTTTAAAAATGTACAAATAAATCCCGACAGATAAGTGTTTTCATTTGAGGCGCTCTGTGTGTGTGTGTGTGCGTGTGTGTGCGCGCAAAGCTAAAGTAAGGAGCCCCCCCTTCTCGTTTTACACTGTTACCCTTCCTCCACTCTTTTTGCACACGTGCGCACACACAATGAAAACACTGTTTTATGGCAAATATAAACATAACATCTCTCTAATAACACTTGATTGAGCGACACACTAACCGAACCACTGCTGTAAAGTAAAAATAAAACATATGAACATATGAACATTCGTAAACCGTGTTACTCGCAATCCGAGGTTTCACTGAACATCTACAGGCAATATATCCATAGTGATTGTTACCCTTTTACCCTATCTCCACTCTGTTTGCTTTAAATAATACAGGTGGTGAGTAGCTTCCTTTCTTACCTGAGTAGTAAAGCAACAGTATTTGCCTCTTTATAACAGCAAACCAGAACACATCCCTCACTAATAAACGAGCATTACACTGCATCGGCCTAAACCCTGTTTCCATGGCAACTAGCCAGCCTGGTGTGAAAGGAGTGAAAGCAGTTCACCTAAAGCCAGGTCTGCATGCTCGTTTTAAATTCATCAATACGACTGTCTGCTCCATGGTTTTAGAAGAGGACAAGTAAATCTGGAGGTTGACAGAGTTTTGATAGCAGTGTCAGAAGTAAAAATAGCAGAAGTGCTGTAATAATACTTACATGTACTACTGACATAAAGTTACATTTTTGGTTGATTACAGGTGATTCACATCTTCTTAATTTAAGATTGATGTAAATTTTAAAAGGCATAATCTATCTTTTTTCTTTTTCTTTAATTTATCTTAACAACATTAATTAATTACTGTATGTGTGTCACATCATGTCACAGTGGATTGACATAATAGTTATAGCCATATAATAACAATGTCTTAAAAAGTGAGCAAGCCTAAAGATCAATTCTACAGTATTTGAATTAACAGTTAGGGGTGCGGCAGCTCCTTTTTTTATTACTGTGTCATATGAACATATGAACCCTAATTCATATGAATTTCAAAGAAAAGCAATAGAATAGAATAAGCAATTTAACGGAAAGAATTAGAAACACTAGACATTAGTATGAGGGATAACTTAATTAATAATTTTTTTTTTCAATTAATAAAAAAAAATTCAATTGAGATAATTACTGTCATGATTATACATGGATACAGTTTTAATGTATTATAGAAAAAGACATTGGAAGTGTGTTATATAAAATTACTCAAACTATTTTTAAACAATTTAAATTTGTTGTTCTATTATAGAACTTGCGTCTCCTTTCTTTTGCATAGAAATACAAACTGTATACAAATACGTTTGTTCGTGATATTATTATTAATAGTAGTAGTAGAACTTAAAAAAATTATTGATCTATAATTGAAGTTAAGTGGAAGGTACCAAATACCCAGAAGCCCTTAGTTCAAGAGGCCTTAATCCTCGCAGCACTTGTCCAAAGAGACGCCTGCACGACAAATTAAGGAAGTGAGAAAAACATGCAGGCAGAAGGCAAGAGTTAGGTAATAGAGCAATAAGATAATAAAACTAACATCAGGAAAAATAATAACCTGTAATCTGCATAAATAATACTAATTATATTCACTACGTTTACGCTTAAGATGATTAACGATGGTTGGGTAATGTAAATTAAGAAAATATACAAAGTGTGACCCAAGAACAACCCGTACACACAGAGTGCAAGAAATTAAGGAACTTTATTGGAATGGAAAATTCAGAAAGTGCAGGCAGTGATCCAAAATATAAAAATAAACTTTCGGTTCTGCTTTAATTGGGACAAAGTGCAAAAAATCTAAACTTCTGCTTTAAAAAACAGATAAACAACATAAATCAGATTTACCAAATTGTTAAGATTTAAGAAGTATATCAGGTAAATTGGTAAAGAAAATCACTGATCTTCAGATGTATCATCATCCTCACCCATCAGAGCTCGAATCAGACGCAAATTGTGACGATTAAGGGAAGGTGTAGCCACCTGCTCCCAGAAGGAATCTTAGACGAGAAGGTGTATGAGAAGAGCGCTGCCTGCGAACAAGAACAATAAGAAAATCTGAACAAATGCACTTTGCACATATTAAAAGAAATATAACAAAACAAATCATACTGCAACATGCACAACTAAAAAATTAATTATTACTTTACCAACCAGTAACAAAATTGAACTAATATTGTAATATACACAATAATAATTTATATATATGTATACATGTAATCACGTAATCTTGATTTTAGTAGTGTAGGTTCAAAACTAGCAAATAATCATGCAATGATCAGATTAATGTGATTGTTTAAACTAACCTTATATTCCCACATAATATGGGAATAGTAAGTAAACAAAAATTAAATATCAACAAACATGATCAATTAATTGAATTAAATTGATTAAAGCCATTTCAATACTTTAATCAGATTTAAGCTGATTAAATTTACCTCAATGCCTATCTTAGTTAAAATATAAGGGCAAAATCATTAAAATAATCTGTTAAATTAATTAGTTATAAGCATAATCTAAATGAATAACCAGAACATATGTTAAAGTACTAATAGACAAATAATTTCTATAAATGTCTCTAAAATATCTAAAATATCTAAAATATATGTAATGGACAGTTAAAAACAAATAAGACAAAATATACTGTGATGGGAATAATAAAAAATTTAATATAATTATTTAAATAGAACACTTACACATCTTGATGAGGAAAATTCAGAAAAATTGATTGCGGCTTCAGCAAAACCTCAAGTCACTAGCGGTGGTCAATGGTCTGGTCAAGAAAAAGGAACAAACCAAATTTTCTCCAAAAAAGGGAAAGCATAAGACTTCTTAGGCCCAGACTTAAATAAATATGAGATGGAAAAAAGAAAAAAAGAGATTACGCAATTGGGAGGCGCTACATCAATCTAACCTGGGCAAAATTGGCTTACATCTTATAAATATTAAGTGATTTCTTGACTTAAGGAGGAGCAAACAATGATGTAAGTGTTAAATTAAGGTATATAAACCATGTAAAATTAGGGAAGTTAGAGGAGGTGAGAGATAGACAGCTTCGCAGTTTGTCGGTTTGTCTTTTGTCTGGCTGGCCCAGTGCTGTCCATTTACTTTTGGCTGCAATAAACTCTTTTGCTATTTCAGTGCTTGAGTAGTTATTGATTTTGTTTTGGAAAATTGGCAAAGTACACAGCAAATTTGCCACGACATATTGGCGTTGTCGGCATAGGATACCCCGGCTGGTCATTGCAGCCCCTTGGGGTCGGCGGCCCTACGCAGACAGTGGAACTGCCGGCAAAAGGGACAAGGTAAGCAGAAACCTGTTATTCAAATTCTGCTATAGTTTTTCTGCTGTCTGTGAGGGTCAGGTGATTCTTGGGGGACGTACTGGCTGGCCCTGGGAACCAAATTATGTGGAAATTGAGTAATTGTAATGTGTAATGTAATGTTAAATGCAATTTGAAGAAATAGCAAAAAAGTATGCGCTTATAAGTTGATGTTGATGTGCTTTTGTGCTTGCTGAGCTGAGGTTGTTGTTATTTGTATTGTGTAAGCGTGTAACATTTTACAAGTAGGGCTGCCTTCAATTAACAAATAGTGTTGATTGGAAGAGTGGTTATAAGAAATACTGGTAGGTAGGGTGCGTGATTGTGTAAGTGCATGCATGCGTTGGCATGGAACAAGTAACCGTGTACTACAATATACCTAGGTACCATGGTAATATGTAGTATACAACTACGGTGTGAAAGGAAATCTCGTGGATACCGCTATCATCATGATACCATAGTACTTCCAGGTATAATGATTGGCATGATAGATAGGGCTGAACGGGCGAGTGGAAAAATTCCAGCGGAAAATTCCTGTATAACCGCTGCTCTAGGGACTGGAAAATTCCTTTAGCAGGGCTAGGGTGACAGGTGGAAAAGTCCTGGTGGGAATGCATCAGGTGGCTGGTGGGAATGCATGATTAGAAAATTAGAATAGATAGGTTTGATTTGTGATTGTAATTCTTGTATTTTGATTTTATGATGTTGTGATTTGTATAATGTCTTGAATTGAATTGTGAAACGTGTGGCAAGTGAAGGAAGAACCGGACAAAAATAGAATTTCTGAATATGTGGTAGCGGAAGATGGTTATTGGTTAAATTGGTTAATTACACTCATATAGTGCTATAAAAATATAAGTATTACTGTTATGTAATAAATTTAATGTAAACATATTCATACTGTACTTATTATTTGCATATACTTCCATACATACAAATATACATATACAAGTGTATTAGCACATACATGCATAGAAATAAGAGTAATATTAGTAAAATAAGTAACATAAGTAGAATAACTTTCTGTCTGTGGTGGCAAGTGCGGCTATACCACTCCTGGAACATCCCTTAAAGGGGTCATACAGGCCTACATGCACTTTTTTAAGCTGTTTGGACTGAACTGTGTGTTAGGAGAGTGCGTACACAACCACTCTACGATGATAAAGAGCCGCCCAGTGGTTTTCTTTTCATTTATTACAATAACATCCCCCTTCTGAAATCAGGCCAATCACAAATGCCTGTCGATGTGACGCCACACCGACAGAGGACGCTCCTACACTAGTTGATTGACACTGGTGTTTTAGCAAAGACCCGCCCCGAGTGAGAAGACGCTGTCGGCCATTGTTTTTCGTTGCTGGAGCAAAATGGCGCCTAAGCGAGTGTTGTGTACAGTTGTTGGGTGTAATAGCGAACACAGCAGTCGTCATTCACTACCTAGGGTTAGTGACCTAGGGTACCTACCTAGGGTTAGGTATCTGAGCCACTGAGGACGCAGTGGCTGAATTTAGTTTTTAAAGCTAACGTCCCCGCCGATTTACCTAAATGTGTTCAGGTTTGCGATAATCATTTTTCACCAGACTGCTTTATAAACGCGGGTCAATATAAAGCAGGTTTTACTAGGAAGCTGCTCCTAAAAATCAGATCTGTACTAACGCTTCGTGTTCCTGCTTCATCTTTACCAGGCTCGGTGAGTGTGATTTATTTTACTATGAGTATTTGCAGATCGCCTTTTCTAATAATCACGATGAATGTGGAGTGTAAGTTAACTTATACTCTCATAGAACATGGTTATGGCTTCTTCTCTGTGTACATCCGTCTCTATATAATCCCTAATCGCCCGTTTATAATAAACAATGCATTAAGGTGATTGTCTAGTTGCAAACTGTGTACGTAGTCGGAAAACTACTAGATGGTTTATAACGATGTCTGTCGAAGATTAAGAAGTCATGTAAACACATTAGTAAACACATCACGTCCGTATCTCTCTAAGTAAGCTTCTCCGGTTTTTGTTGTTGTTGCTCGCGGCAGCGCAACAGCCCGTTAATTCATGCCCATGCAGTGATGAGAAAGACAAATCGAGTCGATGCATGTCCATTCTTTTAATTTCTGCGTTGTCAGGCGATATTACAAACTTCCGCGTAGGTTTCGTACTTAAATCAAACCAAAAACGACTGAAGAAAACAGGCTCAGGCTCCATATTTCAGCGTTCTCCAGTTTGGACTGCATTACCAGCAAAGCACTGCGTTGTGGGCAATGCATTGTGGGTAATGCAGTCCAAAGCATTGCCCGCACTGGACTACACTTCCGTGGCTATACCCCCCACGTGTGTTGTGAAGACACGCCCCACAGAACTGGGGGGGGGGGGGGGGGGCTCAGCAGAGGTCATGAGCATTTAAATTAGCATGTACTGAAACAGGTTGCTGAGAACAGAGCTAATCTTTACCAGGTAAAATTTGTGTTTTTTTTACACAATAATTTTTTATTTTTAATTAACGTATAATACAAACTTTTCATTAGGACCCTAAAGATCATATTAACATTTAATGAAAAATCTGATGTGTACGACCTTTAAGTGGGATCTGGCAGAGTTGGATAGACGTGCTTATGCACGAGGACAGAAGTTACATGAGCTCCGGAGAAATAATCCGGAGACGTAGGTAGAATAGCTTCCTGTCTGTGGTGACAAATACAGCTATACCACTCCTGGAACATCTCTTAAGTGGGATCTGGCAGAGTTGGATAAAAGTATTTGCGCACGAGGGCAGAGGCTGCATGAGCTCTGGAGAGATAATCCAGAGACATAGAAAAACACATTAATATATTATATGAGCTCTGGAGAGATAATCCAGAGACAAATAAAGTAATGGGAGATAATAGAGCACACAATAATCTGAGAAGAAGGAGACGAGGAACACAGAGACCAAGCACCAACCCTGTACACACACATGCCAATTTTTTGATTCCATATTATTACCAAATGGTTCCCTCACAAGCACCCACGTCCAACCAGCACTTACTCAGAATATCACGAGGAACGGAGCGAATGATGGAAGAACAATTATTTAGGAACGCACCATTTCTAGAACATTTAATAGCTCTTGCATTAACTGCTATGAACGTAGATTTGATATGCTTGCCAATGCAGATAGTATTTTCAATCCCACATACTCGGGGGGGGACACATGTTTGTGAGGCAATATTATTTGGGTAGAGAAAGAAGGCTGCAAAAGAAAACGTATATATTAAATGTTGGTGGGTGAACTTCACTGTTTGTTTAATTAAACAACCGTGTAAGAAATGAGAAACTGAACTGAATATGTGTATTTATTAGAATAATAATAATAAAATGCTCATATTATGCAATACATAACTGATATAAAAAAAAAAAATCTAATTAAAATTATAACCGTTATCCATTGCATTGTGTTTGAGTTGAAGCAGACGTGGCTGTGGGTGAATCAAGAAACGGCACACCGCAGCGCACACGACTCACATGCACCACGAACATTGAGAGAAGGAAATCTCCTGTGGCAAGCAAGGGGAGCAATTTGGCCGACCAACTTGGACGCTTGGTTGCTAAGGGAGAAGACTTCACATAGTAACATAAAAGTTGTTTTATATGCATATATAAATAATTTAGGACCACGACTGCTACTGATAAACTTATTACTGAAATTTAAATCTGTTATTGTGCACGAATATATGTTAAAGTCAACCAGCCAAGAACAAACCGGAACAAACCGCTCACAAGCTTCTATGAAAATGTGTGTTAGATCTTAATTTAGAAACGTCTAAGAGGCAGAGTAGAGGAAACACGTGGGGATACTGTAATAGAGCGCAATTGATGTAGTTTTTACTGCTATGTTATAATTTTCTATGGTGTAAATTGGTGGTTTTTTTAGTGTACCACAGAAAGAATTGCAGATCATTGTTGAAGTTAAAAGGGGACTTGCTTTCATGGTGTGGATAACAGAGGATACTGTTACTAACAAAGGAATAAATACATTATCATTTTTTCATTTTTTTATAAAAATTAAATAACAAATAAGGATTTATAAAAAATATTCCAGTAAACTTCTATAAATATATATATATATATGAATAAGTGTTCAAATAGATGATAACAATAATAGTAATAATTAATGAATAAAATCATAAATGAATAAATAAAATCCCAGAATGGAAAAACCAGTAGAAATCATAGTTGAGCAACACCGTCTACTCGAAAAAGAGATCAGGAAATATATGAAAAAATGGCATGATAAAACAAAAGGATATTCAGACCAATGGCCTACTGATGGGTCGTTTAACGTAGAAACATGTACCCAACTGAGACAGAAGATCATAAGCTGGGGAGCAGAAAAAAAGAAAAAAGAAATGGAAGAAAAACTCAAACTTAAGTTAATGATAATAGACTATTTTAAGGAAGAAGGACAACGTAGACAGAAAAGGCAACTGAAACAACAAAGAAAACTGAACAACAAATGATGAACATGATATTAAAAAGAGAAAAGAAAATCAAGGAAAATGAACAAAAGAACAGAGCCAAACAAGAAGAAACTACAGAAAGGCAAGATGGACAGGAAGAAACGTTTCCGCCACCACCAGAGATGTGCATGAGGCCACCACCCTATAACACTGAACAGCCCCAGGAGAATAAAGTATATCCTACTATCCCTATGATGGGAGTAACAACAATTGAAGATAAATGGACAAACGTAGAATTACAAGTTAATGGTACACTGAAAGGATTAGCACGGTCAAAGAAGCAGGAACAAAATCTAATTTCTGCTGGTAGAGGAGCTGGAAAAAGAGCTCAATTTTCAACCCCAGATTCAAAAAGTATTGCAGAAAAAGGGTTACCAAGTGAAGAAATCTCAATTTTCCCTGAAGAGCAGTCAGGGAAAAACATGATAAATAAAAACGCTCAGACATACTGGAATGAATACCCGAGTACTAGTTCACCACGAGGGCAAGGAACTGAAGGCATCCTCGATGGGTCTCATGTCCTGGTGAAAACTCAAGCCTGAAAAAAGAACTGCCTATCCCTCAGCAAGGTAAAGCAAGCACAAGACCAAAGACTTTTGCCCATACTCATTCAGAGTTGGAAGAAAGAAAGAATATGAAAGAAAACAATCAGGGAAAATTAGTCAAGCTAGAAGGAGAAGTGAAGATAACTCCACTAGAAGAGGAAGATAGGTCACTTCATGGAATCTTTGAAGATCTTAATGGAAAAAACGCTACCGAATTAACAAAACAAATAGGACTGACAGAAGAAAACAAAGAAGCCCTGAAAGAAAGTCAAAGCTTATTAAAAGCTTTAAATAAAATGGCAGACAGTATTAAAAATATAACTCGACTAAATGCAACGCAAGAACATAGCTTGACTGCAAACAAGGAAGTGTCAGAACTTAATAACAGAGAAGGTGCAACTGAAGACCTACAAGGAAGAGAAAAGCTTCTACGTAGCTTAAGGGCACAAAATCATGACTTAAATGTAACAAGTCTCGTAGAGATAGATATGGAGGTGGAAGGGGAAAAAGCCATTCAAACTACTAGAGCACTGAGAGACAGATCCACTCTGAGACAACCAGATCGATACAGCAGCACGACACTCCCTTGCTTTCAACACGAAAGGTGCCGAAGAGAAGAAGAAAGGAAAAGACAAGTGGATGAAGATGTACCTACAGCCTCTTCATCCCAGTGTCCACTAATAGTAAAAGGAACAGCACTACACTATGTGCCATGGAGCTTTATGGATGTGACTGGTCTCATAGGCAGGCTTCCAGATCTATGCGAGGGAGCACAAAGATGGATCACCCAATTTGAAGAAAAAACGATGGGCCACGAACTGGCCCTTGGAGACATCAAGGCCATATTAGGTCAAACTATCGAAAAAAATAAAACCACTGAAGTTTTGCAAGAAGCTGGAATGCCACCTGAGGCCGAAGATGCTAGATATAATCATTACCCACTGGGACCGAACAGAAATGCAATCTGGGGAGCCCTAAGAAAAATGTACCCAACAAAGATGGATCCAGGACGATTGGAAACTATTAAACTGGCTGAAGAAGAAAATGTAGTTAAGTTCATACAAAACTTCCAAGATGCTTGGAGAGATGAAACTGGTGGTCATTGGGATGAAAATGATACAAGTAGAGGCCTGTTTAGAATGATGTTGAAAAAAACTTTGCCACTCTCAGTATAGGAGAAATTGGATGGAGTGATCGGCCTCAACACCATGGCCTGGAAAACCTTCCAAGCCCACATAATCCATTTTGTCAATCAATATCGAAAGACAAAACTCGAAGCGAAAGAAATGTCAAATAATTTGATGACACAATTGTGTAAATCGCAACTGGGAAAAATTGTTAGAAACAAACAAGAAGAAAAAGAAAAGAAGAAAGAAAAAGAAGCGGCTACCAAGCAGACTGCACTTATGGTAAATCCCCAACCAACTTCCCAACCTGTGACTCAGCCTTATCCTCAAAACAACCCCCCAATGCAAACGATGACTCCATATGCGCCAAGATATTGAATGATGAAACCACCCCAATATGGCAGAGGCAGAGGAAGAGGGTGTTGGGCTTGTGGTGATTTACGCCACTTTAGAAGAGACTGTCCCCATGTTCAATTCTTGTGGGGAGACAGAGTGGAAAGAGCCGAACAACAAGGTCAAACATTGGGACCCCGAGGACTTTGAGGACCACAGACAGCCCAAATGTCCCCGCCATTGCCAGCTACACAACAAGCTGGCTGGCCAGATACGTGGAAGGGACAAAACCAACCAAACCAAAGACATGATCAACTACCTCCACCAATTCAAAGTGGACAATGGGAAGGCCCCTCAGAAGGCCAAAACCCCAATTATTGAAGATGCCCAGAGAAGCCCAATAAGGGGAAACTTATGCAGTTTGTCAACACATTGTATCCGACCCAAGAACCAACGGTGACAGTGAAAATAGGACAGTATCTAGAGGCACCATTTATGATTGACACCGGAGCTACGTACTCAAGCATTGGACAAGCAGGCTCTAGACTCCCCCTGACTCGTAAAGCAATACAAACAGTGGGCTTCTCGGGAAAAACACAGACTTTACGGTTTACTGAACCTCAAGAACTAACATTAGACAGAGTAACTATTAATGCTCCACTGCTGTATTCCCCACATGCACCTATGAATCTCTTGGGGAGAGACGCATTATGTAAATTAGGAGCAAAAATACACTGTGGACCAACGGGACTCTGGGTGACTTTTCCAGAAACCTTAGTAACACAATGTTTACTCATTCATAACCCAGATACAACACCGAAAAAAGTTAATGTGGTATACTGGTTAGAATACAACCAACTATCTGGTCTTTGGAATACTTATCAAGAATGGAAACCATGGATTACGCACTTACGTCCAGATTGTCAAGAAACAGACTTACCACTACATTGCACCATAAAGTATGACTCAAAACATGATAAAGAATTCGCTACATTGTGGGAGACTTAATAGAAGGCCGTGAAATGGACTTATTATAATTAGGATTATAATCGGCCCACAAGGAGTGGCAGCCATTGCACTACTGCCCGAGAAAATTCAAGAGTGGTACCAAGTTGAACATGCAGCGCCACATGTCTCTCTGATGATTGCGGAAAACTTTGAACAAAAAGATTTAGGTAAGATGGTTGAGGAAGCCAAACAAATAAGTGATAGGGAACCAACTTTAAATCCATGCATACATTTATCACCTGAATAAATAAAAAGTTCATGTATATATCACAAGAAAACATAGGCAGAGTTGTTGCCACACATGTAGACATAGAATTACAAGATAAAGACATGGCAATTTCACAGATGTCAGTTATTAAAGAGGAAGAAAAAGAAACAGAGGACAAAATACTTCAAGCAGTTCCAGAAATAGTATGGTCAAGGCATCATACAGATGTAGGACTAGTCAAATCAGCAGGATTAGTAAAAATCCTGGTTAAACCCAATGCCCGGCTCCCATACATAAAACAGTATCCGCTGTCGTCCAGGGCAATTGAAGGCATCAGACCCACAATTCTAGGATAAGTGGAAGCTGGAGTACTTATTCCTACTTCAAGTCCTTGTAATACCCCTATTTTTCCGCTTCAAAAAGAAAACTCACAAAAGTGGAGATTAGTTCACCACCTCAGAGCTATTAACAATATAGTCATTGCAGACACTCCCGTAGTTCCTAATCCACACACAATATTGTCAAATATCCCTGAGGGGACTAAATGGTACTCAGTTATTGATTTATGCTCTGCCTTTTTTAGCATTCCTCTACATCCTGACTCACAGTACTTATTCGCATTCACTTACGAAGGACAACAATATACGTACAAATCCATACCACAAGGATATGTGAAGTCTCCCTCCCTCTTTAACCAAGTGTTAGCACGCGATTTAGCGACGCTCTCGGTACCAAGTCGTCTGTTAATATACGTTGATGACATTTTGATTTGCAGTCCAACAAAAGAACAATGTCAAAAGGACACAGTAAAAGTATTGACTATGCTGGCAGAAAATGGACATAAGGTAAGCAAAGACAAACTACAATTTTGCAAATTCAAAAATGGGCACCTGATCCAAATGTTAAAATCGATTGGTCTGGAACTCCAGTAGGGATTCCAGAGGAACACATTATAATGGATATGACAGGAACAGGACTCACAACTGGCATATTTCCCTGGTTTCAAATTGTACGTAATACTAAATGATTAATTATGTATGGTACAATCAACAACGATTTATCAATTATACTATCTCTGCTTTAGACTTGGTTAAAGGACAATTGCATGCTACCACACTCATGGCAGTACAAAATCGGTTTGCCATAGACATGATGAGAGCCCCAGATGAGGGAGTATGTGAGTTAATAGGAACCTTATGCTGTACACAAATCCCCTTACACACTGGCCCACATGGAGCTCTAACGTTAGTTATCGAAAGAATGAAAGCCCTACGAGATAAACATGTAAAAAATACTATTGAAACACATACAACATGGACACCATGGTTCTTCTCAACTGACTGGAAAGCATACTTAATCAGAATAGGTACCATGATAGGAATAATCCTATTTGCCACGTTACTAATAATCTGTTGTGTTATACCCTTAATAAGAAGGTTAATTAGTAAAATCGGAAGTACTTTGCTAGGACAATACGTAATGTCAATACATGAAACGGAAACGCATGAATTACATGAACCACCTATTGAACATAGCTATGACACAATACCTAGTGAGAGGACTAGCATGGTCATGGAAAGAGGAGAGGAGAGCACACTGTAAACCAATAACTGTATAACCATGTAAATATACATATAAAAGAATTTTCACACAGACAAAATATTGATATGACTATAAACCTGATGAAATGTAAACTCTTGATTAAAGTTTTTGAACGTTTATTATGAAATTGTTCAGTATGTATGTAGTTTAGTGTGTGCAGGACCAGAACTTTATCATGGCGACAGGAGGCAGAGACTGCCATCTCACTGTTGACATGTTCATACATGAGTTGATCCACAAAGAATGCCAAAATGTGGGAGAAGGCGCCATATGCTACGTCTGCCAACAAGCAAGACTACATCGCTCTGACACAAGTTTTGCACCTTGGAGAGGACAATACACACCGGATCGTAGCCTTAGAGAGTTGAAACAACGGACTACGGTACATGAGCTCCTTCGGCCTACTGAACTCCTACTTGACTTTGTATATCTAGTATTGAATCGAGACACGTGGGTAAAACATAAGAATGTAACAAGATACTTCATAAAGACCACTCCTGAACTATACCACAACTCAATGGTACTGCTTACGAAAAGTATCTGTCTCTGAATATTATGAGACAGAAAATTATCAAGTATACTTAATCTCGGAAGACATTCGTCAATACCGGACATTTAACGTTGTCTCTTTCTCAATCAACGATTTTGAGCTATGGAACTCCAACCCAAAGCAACAAGCCTGGTTGGCAAGCCTGCCAACAACCTCCCCAAATAGAACATTCACGCGAGATAACTCTGATCTGTACTATACCAATAAAAACAAAGCGGACTATGGATGCATAAAAAACATTTGGTCAACGCACGTAAGCAACTTGCCAACCTGGATGCATAAACGCTATTGTCGCTACCAACAATATCGTAGTCGGCAGGAACCATAAAAAAAAAATAAATAAATAATTGTCTTAATGTTTTATTTTGAATATTTGATATCTGATATTTTGTTTTGCAACTGGTTATGTGCTATAATGATCTGTGTTCATTACTGTTGAGTCCTCTGACCAGATGCCAATGCATTGTCGAGTTTTAAACCACTGGCAGGGAATTTTTCCTTAAATTTAGTCCATGAGGTTTTTTCGCCTACTCCTGAGCAGAGAACCCAAGATTAGCTATAATTTCTCCTGATTACAAGGTAGAGACCACAAGGTCTATCCGAGAAAGGGAAGAAAAAAGTAGCAATCGTTAAAGGTATCATGTATTAATAATCATAAATGTGTGCATAGTCTAGAAATTGTTACTAGAGCTCCTCCTTAGTCATAGAACAGGCGGGAATGTGGAAAAATTAAGTAAAGCCATATTCATGGCTTTCAGGGGGGAATGTGGAAAATAATTATTGATCTATAATTGAAGTTGAGTGGAAGGTACCAAATACCCAGAAGGATTTAGTTCAAGAGGCCTTAATCCTCGCAGCACTTGTTCAAAGAGACGCCTGCACGACAAATTAAGGAAGTGAGAAAAACATGCAGGCAGAAGGCAAGAGTTAGGTAATAGAGCAATAAGATAATAAAACTAACATCAGGAAAAATAATAACCTGTAATCTGCATAAATAATACTAATAATATTCACTACGTTTACGCTTAAGATGATTAACGATGGTTGGGTAATGTAAATTAAGAAAATATGCAAATGTGACCCAAGAACAACCCGTACACACAGAGTGCAAGAAATTAAGGAACTTTATTGGAATGGAAAATTCAGAAAGTGCAGGCAGTGATCCAAAATATAAAAATAAACTTTCGGTTCTGCTTTAATTGGGACAAAGTGCAAAAAATCCAAACTTCTGCTTTAAAAAACAGATAAACAACATAAATCAGATTTACCAAATTGTTAAGAAAAATATAAGAAGTATATCAGGTAAATTGGTAAAGAAAATCACTGATCTTCAGATGTATCATCATCCTCACCCATCAGAGCTCGAATCAGACGCAAATTGTGACGATTTGGGTAAGGGAAGGTGTAGCCACCTGCTCCCAGAAGGAATCTTAGACGAGAAGGTGTATGAGAAGAGCGCTGCCTGCGAACAAGAACAATAAGAAAATCATTTGCATCATTTGCAATGCATTTGCTCTGAACAAATGCACTTTGCACATATTAAAAGAAATATAACAAAACAAAGCATACTGCAACATGCACAACTAAAAAATTAATTATTACTTTACCAACCAGTAACCAAATTGAACTAATATTGTAATATACACAATAATAATTTATATATATGTATACATGTAATCACGTAATCTTGATTTTAGTAGTGTAGGTTCAAAACTAGCAAATAATCATGCAATGATCAGATTAATGTGATTGTTTAAACTAACCTTATATTCCCACATAATATGGGAATAGTAAGTAAACAAAAATTAAATATCAACAAACATGATCAATTGATTGAATTAAATTGATTAAAGTCATTTCAATACTTTAATCAGATTTAAGCTGATTAAATTTACCCCAATGCTTATCTTAGTTAAAATATAAGGGCAAAATCATTAAAATAATCTGTTAAATTAATTAGTTATAAGCATAATCTAAATGAATAACCAGAACATATGTTAAAGTACTAATAGACAAATAATTTCTATAAATGTCTCTAAAATATCTAAAATATCTAAAATATATGTAATGGACAGTTAAAAACAAATAAGACAAAATATACTGTGATGGGAATAATAAAAAATGTAATATAATTATTTAAATAGAACACTTACACATCTTGATGAGGAAAATTCAGAAAAATTGATTGCGGCTTCAGCAAAACCTCAAGTCACTAGCAGTGGTCAATGGTCTGGTCAAGAAAAAGGAACAAACCAAACTTTCTCCAAAAAAGGGAAAGCATAAGACTTCTTAGGCCCAGACTTAAATAAATATGAGATGGAAAAAAGAAAAAAAGAGATTACGCAATTGGGAGGCGCTACATCAATCTAACCTGGGCAAAATTGGCTTACATCTCATAAATATTAAGTGATTTCTTGACTTAAGGAGGAGCAAACAATGATGTAAGTGTTAAATTAAGGTATATAAACCATGTAAAATTAGGGAAGTTAGAGGAGGTGAGAGATAGACAGCTTCGCAGTTTGTCGGTTTGTCTTTTGTCTGGCTGGCCCAGTGCTGTCCATTTACTTTTGGCTGCAATAAACTCTTTTGCTATTTCAGTGCTTGAGTAGTTATTGATTTTGTTTTGGGAAATTGGCATAGTACACAGCAAATTTGCCACGACAAACTACGCGGCGTTACCTGTTGGAGAGGCGGTACTAGTGACGTCACAGAGTGGAGGCGTTGTTTCTACGCGCAGGTGCAGCTTTCCTCTCGTCCGCTCAGGCAGAGTAACATTCACTTACACCAAACGGCTCTTATCAGCGCCGCTAAAGCGTGACGCCAGGGTTTCGAGGTCGAAGTGCAAGGTAAAAAAAAGAATAAATAAACAAATAAATAAACTAGAGCAAAAGAAACCAACCCACAGTCTGTTTGTTACCGAGAGCGTGGATGAAGACTGTTCGAGTCGTCGACTTTTTCCACTGAGGAGGCAAATATATATATTTTAGTCCTGCTCGCTCATTCCACACAGAGGAGCTGACCTGCTCAGCAGCGCGGAGCTCCCGGGAACAAACTTAATACAAAGAGTCGCTCGAGAAGCACTTCGTCTGTAAATACCGTGGTTTATTCCGGAGGACTCGGAGAAACGAGGACATTGACCAGAAGGAGAAGAAGGACAGGCGGACTTGTAGTGCTGAGACATGGAGAGCCGAAGTTGGGAGAAACTTGCCTTTTTGCTGGCTTTGCTGAATCTGCAGTGCTTTTGCCCAGGTAGGTGTTGACCTCTACTTCTTTATAATAATAATAATAATATCCATAAATGTCAGACTTTTTTGAATAGAGGCTGAATACACTACTCAGCCAAGCGAAGTAAGTAAAACAGCAACACGCTATAATTAAAATAATGACCATTTTGTGTTAGTGCACATTAAAATATGGTTTATTTGTCCATAATGTGATTCAGCCAACTTGTAATTCCTCATTTCCATCCAGTATACTGTCATTACTCTGAAATATACTCCTTTTGTACATTTAGTATGTAACTTTTACCCAGAAAAGTGCATATAGTGTACACCACCCTTAAACCTTCAGAGTATTTAGGTTCCATTTATGTACCTGAAATCTTTTAAAAGGCAACTATATTCACATTTCCCAGTAAAACATATATATATATCAAACAGAGATGGCACTCAGGTTCATTATTCTATAGCGGATGCACAAGGAAAAATCAGTGGCTTGGATGTGAAAAGAAAGAATAAAGTAAGAACTAATTATTTTTTTAGTTGATAGTTTTTTTTAAATATATTTTTATACTAAAAAATTATTTATGCATTACATACACCAATTAGCCATAACATCAAAACCATGAACATTATACCAGTGAACAACAACCACCTTGTTTTTTTATGTTCAACTTGTGTTTGGGACGTGGCTCCAAAGGGCCTCTGGGTGTGTGCCGTAGTGTTTAGCTCCAGGGCATTGGCTTTTCTGTGGGATCGGACTTGGCAGGCTACTTTTTAGTCCCCTGGGCATGGGTGAGCCTTAAGTGGCCATGATCCTGTCACCAGTTTGCTAGTATATAATTTATACTCAATATTTTTCAATTCACCTTTGGTGGTGGTGTTAATGTTATGGCTGATTATCACAATACAAAAGTGTTGTAGTGTAAGCTTTGCCTTGTGCAAGCCTTTTTTTTCCCTTTTTTTTCTTTTTCTATTGTTTTTATCTGTATTAAGTCCAACAGGTAAAAAAAATGTTATTATGTATTATTTTTCTACACGCAGTACCCAAAGTGGTGTTGTGGCATATTTATTATTAAAGACACATACGATAAGGGTAGCACACTGGCAACAAGTAAAAGTACTCTATTTTGTTACCTTTTTTTTTTTAAGAGTAAGAGTATGGGCTAGATTTTGCCTTTATATTTGTTAATTTGTTCAGTTATTGGTATTCACCTTCAAACATATATTTTTATCGTGCTTGAGAAAATCTTTCCTGATGGCAGTGTGCACACCATCATGAAAATCAGTTATCAAAACACAACTGTGTACACATAAACCACAATTCGTATCACTCAGGTTACATGACAGCGGTGAGAAAAAAACCCTCAAGAGCTCATCTCCATAACCTGTGGGAATTTGTGTGAAGTTCAAATACTAATTAAAACTGGTTTAAACAAGCTATTTGTTATTACATGCTATTTTTATTATCTTCTTTTCTTTTATTTCAAGTAAATGTCATGTGAATCTGTCATCTGACCTTGGCTGCACATATTGCTTCTGTTACAGCACACAAATGCACAAACAATAACTTAGTAGCTTGCAGGTGTGTCCTCCCTTACGCTGTTCTGTTTTTTGGAGCGGAAACAGGGATAATAGCTCCATAAAAGAGAGGAAGGAAGAACAGCGTCATCATGATGATTGCTGGGATGCAGGAAATCTGATGAATAATGGTCTGCTATTTTAGACTGAAATGTGAAGTAACGTTTTCTTGTAACGGCTCTAGCAAGCCAAAGTTGGAAAAGCTTGCTTCATTTTGGTTTCCGTCTTAGAATTTAACTTGCCCTAGATTTTACTTTTAATATCTGAGGTGGGCGAAATTAACCATCTGGTTAATGAAATGTTGCTAGAACCTGAGAATGATGTCACATTGTGTGTTGATGTTAAAGCAAGGATTATTTTCATATTGATGGAAGGAACATATTAGGTGTGGTCATGCAGAAGTTTGCCCATTCGATAAGCGAGGTGCTTATGGTGTGCGTACACCTGATAAGGTGCTATCTAGTGTGCGGTTAACTAGCTGCGGCTCGTGACCAGAGATTCTTGTGAGGCAGGCTGACATTAACAACCACTTAGCTTTAGACAAACTTAAATCAAGCAGTGATAAAACATAGGCATCCGACATCCAGTCCAGTGGCTCTAGGAAATTTGTAGTAGTCCTTTTTTAAAAATTTTTTTTATTTTTAGCAAAAATACACAAACCTTAGAGGTTTGCAAAATGCTCCAAGTGAATAACCAGATCAGATCATGCATTCAGGCAATCTGGCATGATCCCCCCCCCCCCCAAAAACCCTGACACCCCTTAGCGGAAGGGCAACCAGAACACAGGAAATGGGAAATAGGTGGGGACCAGAATACCCCTGCTTTTAATTTTTATTTATTTTTTAACCATCCATGTTTCAGCCAGTTCCAACACATTTTTAGGCATGCATCCTTATGTCACTAAACAGGTTAATATTAAGGATCTCATCACAAATTAATGTTTTTACATCCATATGCAGTTGATCTGTTACAGTGCAAAACTGTTTGCACTGAATTCCCAAGAAGGGGATTTGATATAATGTGGCCTTAGAGCCATATTGCTGACCATAGTCTTTAAACTAAAAATTACACATTTACATTTAGCAGGCGCTCTTATCCAGAGCGACTTACAATTTTATCTCATTATACATCTGAGCAGTTAAGGGTTAAAGGCCTTGCTCAAGAGCCCAACAGTGGCAGCTTGGTGGTTGTGGGGTTTGAACCTGGGATCTTCCGAACTGTAGTCCAATGCCTTAACCACTGAGCTACCCCTGGCCTGTGACCCAGTCAGAACTGGACATCACTGAGCAAAAAGCTGTGCAAAGGGTCTATAGACATTTCTTTAAAATAAAAAAGTTGGGGAAAAAAAAACAGTTAATGTTTTTTGTTAATCAATATTTAAAGATGAATAAAAAGTGATTTCAATCTAATTAACCAGAACTGTCAGGTTGAAGCAACAACCTAAAAAAAAAAAGCCTTTTGCTTGTGTTTCAGAAGAACGATAGTGTTCACTTTATGAGCCACATCCCTTCCCCTCTTACACTTTTTTTTGCAACATGCAGTATGTTACAAGGAATTGTTCAGAATAACAGAAGACAGTGTAAGTGAAAAAAAAATAATAATTTGCTATTTACTGTATTTCCCTGCTACAGTAACACACTTATCCCAGCGTTTCACTAGTGCACTAGTGCCATCAAGGTACAAAGGTTTCCCAGTCTGTTGGAGCCATGATCAGAATGCTTTAAGCTTTTTTTTGAGAGTGGTTTGTTGAACAACATAGTAAGTCTGTTTGCGTCCACTGTTTTGATGCAAGTTTTTATTTAGGTGTGAAATAATGCAGTTTTTCATAGTTGACAATGCGGTTGAGATAATTCAGGTCTTTAGTGTCAAAATGTTTCTTTAACGTCACTGCAGATTAGCAATCTTTTATGCCAGTCAAGGTCAGAGCGCTCTCTCAATACCCTGACTAGTTTTTATGAGATGCCCTATGAAGGACAACAAGTCCTGTGTTTACATGAACGCTCCTTGTGCAATAGAAATGGTTTTGTTGGCAGAAAAAAAATTCAGTGTCAGCACTTTGGTGTTTTGTGAAAATGTATTACATTTAGTTAATGTAAATCCTTTTTTTTTCTTCCAATGTTGGAGAGACATCCTGTTCTTGCAGTCACACTGTGATTCTTCTTTGCTTGTTGATGATGACCTTCATGATGTTCTGTTGTGTAGCTTATGTTTTGAATTTTTTTTGCAAATTTGTATTATTTATATATACTTTTGTTAATTGCTATATCACATTTTCTTTCTCTTTTAATTTCTCAGTTTCTCTCTGCTCAGCCCATGAACTGTATTTGGTTTATAGAATGTTTAAGTGGCTTATTATTCCGTTGTCAATCACATCTCCAGAAATACCAAAGTGCTTGCTTATGGAGTGCCTAGACTGTACATCCATGTACCAGCTTCTCCTTATCTATAATTACTTATTTCTTAACATAATATGTACTGGCTCTTGCTCAGGCCTCTTTTGCCAGGAATCCATGCCATGAGTGAAGACAGCTGCTCCCAGGACCTATGCAGTTTCCCTAAATATAGACTCCATTAATACTGCTCCTGTAGAATATCAGAAAAAGTGTTGTTCTGGTGCAGGTGGCGTGAGTATTTTTAAATCTATATCAGAAAACATGTCACTAGTTGTTGTAATCCTCCTCCCTCAGTGGTGTTTACATGGCACAAAACAATCAAAAGCCTGCACTTGGGGGAAAAAGTCTGTAGGGGGTTAGTTTTAAATATTGCTTTAAATAGAGAAAATATCACTGAAATCTAACATTTGCTTTGAGTCGCAATTATCACACTTCTCAAAGCATTCTAATCTAGAGAGTCCAGCGACAGGAAGTTCCATGTACGGACGTGTATGAGAAGTTTCTCTCTTCCTCTGCCCCTGTGCTCTCTGTCCCTAGAGGAACATGCTCAGTATGGGACAGGGGTCATGAGAAAAGCAGTGGGCTACTTTCTCAAAATTCTTCCTGGTCTTGCCACACACACACACACACACACACACACACACTAGCATTTATCTTTTTCCATTTGAAAGCAGTAATTGTGCAGCGGTGATCAGTGCATGTTTATGGTGATAATGAGCAGGATGGTATAATGGGACTTTCCATTCCATCTCACTATTGCTTTGGACAGATTCATTATCACAACTGAAGCTGATGCGCAGTTGTTTATCATGGACACCTTCTAGCTGCAGCAATACACAAATGTCAAAGAACGAGGGCTATTAAAAACATTTAGAGACCTTTATGTTACAATAATTAGTAAGGGAGGGCTTTGTTTTAACTGAAGAATTGATCAGAGGGACATACACACGTAGACGAAATTGTTGGTACCCTTCGGTCAATGAAAGAAAAACTCACAGTGGTCACAGAAATAACTTTAATCTGACAAAAGTAATAATAAATAAAAATTTTATAAATGTTAACCAATGAAAGTCAGACATTGCTTTTCACCATGGAACAGGTCTAGACAAAAATTATGGTAGCCCTAACTTAGTAGTTAGTTGCACAACCTTTTGAGGAAATTACTGCAATCAAACGATTCCTGTAACTGTCACAACTGTCACTGAGACTTCTGCACCTCTCAGCAGGTATTTTGGCCCACTCCTCATGAGTAAACTGCTCCAGTTGTTTCTGGTTTAAAGGCCTTCCCCATTCAGATGGCATGTTTCAGCTCCTTTCAAAGATGCTCAATAGGATTGAGGTCAGGGCTCATAGAAGACCACTTTAAAATAGTCTAATGTTTTTCTCTTAGCCATTCTTGGGTGTTTTTAGCTGTATGTTTTGGGCCATTGTCCTGTTGCAAGACCCATGACCTGCGACTGAGACCAAGCTTTCTGACACTGGCCAGCACATTTCTCTTTAGAATCCCTTGATAGTCTTGAGATATCATTGTACCCTGCACAAATTCAAGACACACTGTGCCAGATGCAGCAAAGCAGCCACAGAACATAAGAGTCTCCTCCATGTTTCACAGTAGGGACAGTGTTCTTGTCTCGATACAGTATGCTTCATTTTTCGGCCTGTGAACACGTGCCTTGGCAAAAAGTTCCACTTTTGTCTCATCTGTCCATAGTACATCCTCCTAGAAGCTGTGTGGCTTGTCAACATGTAGTTTGGCATATTCCAGTCTGGCTTTTTTGATTTTTTGATGATTTGTTTTCAACAGTGGTGTCCTCCTTGGTCGTTTCCCATGTAGTTCACTTTGGCTCGAACAACGACGGATGGTGCCATCTGACACTGATGTTCCTTAAGAATAAGGTTCACCATGGATCTCTTTAGAAGTCTTTCTGGGCTCTTTTGTTACCATTCGGATTATCCGTCCTTTCAGTTTTCCTCCTGCGACCACGTCCAGTGAGGTTGGCTACAGTTCCATGGATCTTAAATTTCTGAATTATATGTGCAACTGTAGTCACAGGAAAATCTAGCTGCTTGGAGATGGTCTTATACCCTTTACCTTTAACATGTTTGTCCATCATTTTCTTTCGAATCTCCTGAGACAACTCTTTCCTTCGCTTCCTCTGGTCCATGTTAAGTGTGGTACACACCATGTCACCAAACAACACAGTGACGACCTGGAGCCCTATATCTAGGCCCACTGACTGATTACAAGATTGTAGACACCTGTGTTGCTAATTAGTGGACCCTAGTAATGCGCTGGTTGTCTGGAAACTCGCGGGTAACCTGCAGGTCGAGTTGGGGCGGGTAAAGAAATTGTCACTTTATTTGCGAGGTGGGTTGGGGCGAGTCATTAAAAACAAAATTAAATGAAAAATCCATGTATGTTGCGTGCAATTCCCTATGTTAAATATTTGCGAATATCTATTTTCATATTTTATTAAGTTCTTTGATAAGGTTATGTCACGTGACAAGTCACGAAAGCGCCAAGCAGCTACCGCTGCCAGTCACAACAAAAACAAAGAATTGAGGTTGGGAATTTACATCATTAAAAGAAAAAAGGTTAGGCTGCTAAATCTAATGTTTGGGACGGGTTCTCAGAAATAGTTGCAGCAGGAGACTTTTTCTTCAGCAGGAGTCTTTTTTTTAAATAATTCCGTTAAAGCAGGGTTGAAAAGCAATGTCTGACTTTCCATGGTTAACCATAGAATTTGTATTGATTATTACTTTTGTCAGATTAAAGTTATTTCTGTGACCATTGTGAGTTTTTCTTTCATTGACCGAAGGGTACCAACAATTTTGTCCACGTGTGTACAAATTGTTTCATTTTAATAAAAAATGTGTTTGTTGCTCCATGAAACTAGGGATTCACCTAATAGTTTTATCAGTACATTATATAGAGGCTTAGACAGAAATCTGAAGCACTTTTTAATCTAATTTAATATACAAACTGAAAACCTCTTGATTGAAATTGTATGAGTAATGTGGGGAAATTGCACTGCGCATGTGTGTTGTTTATAAGTTTAATTTCCAATGAATTACACTATTTTTAATATCTTGGTTATGCATGGAGGGTTTTAACAGGCAGTCATGTGGAAAAAAGACATTTTGTCACTCAGATGGAAGCCCGCAGTACCACTCATGGCAATGTTCACTAGTGTCAACATTCCACTTTTTCACTTACCATGAAGCACTCTGGGTAAAGTGGCCAGCCCACAGGCTTACTCTGTACTAGTTTAATAGAGAGAGATTCAGTTCACCTGTGAATTTGTGTGTGTGTTAAAGCAGAGTGGAGTACACAGTTATAGCTACAAAGCTGGCTTTAGGCATAATTATACATGCACTTTGGGTCAGTGTTCTGGTCCCTATAACAGTAATTTCAGTCCCATTTTCATTATACGTTATAATAACTGGATCTCAGTTATGACAGTCCTATATTACACCCCAGTGTTTATGAGACCTGTGACACAATTACAAAAGAGTTGAGTAGCATTCAGTGCTCCTCGGAATGCCATTATTTCTCCTGAGGAGTGCAAATAGATGATGTCACACATGCATGGGGCAGATTCACACTCCCAGGTGGAATACATGACAGTCGATAGCATCACTTCCATGTTGTAATATTGTCTTGACCCCCTGACAAGTTTTAAACAATCAATGATGTTCTTTGCATGACTTGGTGTGGTAAGAGCTCAGGATAATTCAGGATAAATCAGAAGACTTGGGAGGTCACTGTTACCTAAAAACACACAGATTTGTTTATTGGACAACTTTGATTTCTACAGCTGCTGCCAAAACACACACAATCCATTCTGTCAGTGTCTAAGTGGATGATGTCCAATAAGAGAAATATGGTGCTAAAAAGCATTGATCTTTAAAGCCTGCCTGCCTCTGGCACTCAGCTGTGCTTTTACACCCTTCTCCGTTTAATGGAAATGGCTAAATACTTTAAACAAGACTATGTTTTAACCCAACTGATTTAATCTTCTTAAAATAATGTTTATTGTACGTTTTGGCTTGTCTATTTGTTAAATATGGGCTGAGTATAAATATTAGGCTTTCCTTTATTAGGGCATTGGTGGTTCAGTGGTTGGTTTCTCGCCTACCATGTGGAAGGCTCGGGTTCGATTCCCAGCCGATGCCCAAACCCAACCCACTGGATGCAGCGCTGGTCCCAAGCCTGGATTTAATGGAAGGGTTGCGTCAGAAAGGGTGTCTGGCTTAAAAAGTTGTTGTGTGGAACAGTTGTTCGGCTGTGGCAACCCCTAAACAGGAGCAGCCAAAAGAATAACAACAACAGGCTTTTCTTTATTAGGACATAGACTGCGAAATTGCCCCTAGAACCATTAAACTATACCAATGTAGTATTATTATATTTTTTAACAGTTCTCCTGCAAGATTTTATGTTATGATAAGCTCTACAAAAATTTACATGACACATTATATTACTGTACATCACATTTTTGTGCACAGTGATACGTTATTTTACATCACTGCTGTAGTCCCTCTGCAAGGTTTGTTGTATTGAGAATTGCATGACGCTTTTTTTGCTCACCACAGTTGTAAAGAGTGGCATTATTATTTGCATTACTGTAGCCTTCCTAAACCAGTTTTGGCATTCTCCTCTGACCACTCAGAGCATGTGTGCATGCACCTACTAGGTGTTGACTGTTGTATGTTTTTTTCACACCATTTTGTATAAAATCTACAGACTGTTATGTGTGAAAATCTAAAGAGATCAGCTGAAACACTTAAACCAGGCCACCTGGCACCTACAACTATGCCATGAAGTGACATTTTAATTTTAATGTTTAAACATTAACTGAAGCGCATGATTGTCTGATTAGATAAATGAATGAATGAGTAGGTGTTCATAATAAAGTTAGTGCATTGCAGTGATGCTATGTATAGGTCAATGTGATGCATTTTTAAGAGCATTAGTGACCACACAATGTCTTCAAGTGCCAAGGCAAAGTAAGTTCAAAGCAGGATCTGTGCGGATTATATCTGGATTTAAAGCAGTCTAACTCAAAAATATTGTGGGTTGAAAAGAATTAATGTAAACCATCTCTCACCACATCATTCAACCTCAAATATGATCTTGTGGAATACATATTTTCGTGTTAAATTGTCTTTTTTAACATGAGCATTTTGTTGTTCTGCAACATTAGAGACTCATTATGATGTATATTGTATGTAGCTTGTGGCAGGATAATGTTTTTTTTCACCTAGTAATTGACACTAAATAACTTATTGGTCCTCTTCCTCTAAATCTCATTGACATTTTGAATGCATGCCTCTTAGTTCATTAGTGACTGATCATTACTGTTATTGATTTTCTCACTTTTGCACTCCAGCTCTTGAGGCAATGTCTGTTCCTCATCATTTTATTTCTAGCCTTTTTATTTGGATTCTGCATTAATTCTTGGTTGTTTAGTAAACTTTGATCACCATATTTTTTATTCTGGTGTTTTGTCTAAAAGCTGTGTATAATCTTACAGCTTCTACTGTACACTACTTAAGCACTGGGTCAGGTAAATGCACTCCCTATAGCCACTGCTGCTGTATTTGTATTTATTAGGACTAGTCATTTTGTTACACACTTATTACATACATAGTGAATATTATCTGGAAAGGGTCAGCTACGGTATGAGCAACTTTGTGTGAGTTGATTTTGTGTGACACAGGATGCTGGTTTTGTGCCTGAAGCAGGTCCTTGCACTTCTCACTTAGTATTTTTTCCCCAGCGGTTTTGCAAGAGCACATCCTTCACAAAGCACACCACTGCTTTTACACTCATTTGGGAGCTATTGCTGGGACCACACAGCAATTTCAGATTGAATTCTCTTTCTATCACACATATTTCTTACTTTAATGGAGGCTTTGATTCCATTTGTCATTTTCTCATCTCCCCCCCTACTGTGCATGCTCTTCGGTGTTATTTTCCATCTTTGTATGTGTCTTCCCAACATTTCATCATTATGGGAATACCAATAAGTGTCTCCCCCCCACCGTGCCACTCCATCCTTTTTTTTTTGCACTTGCACTGACATTGATGAAAACAATAATCCTCCAGTCTGCAGATGTAGGACTTTTATACAGACCTGCATTAAAGCTGTAAGATCAGTGAGTATTCCCTCGCTGTCGCTACCTGTCACTAGCTGTTCATTTCCGCACTGTGATCTGGAATAATCTGCAGGAAACAGCAGTAGGGAGCTCATTTTCTCCTTTCTCATTTAAAAATAGCTCGGCTGTCAGGATCAGACCACTCTTTCTCTCTCCTGACACTATCGATAATTCAGGCCTTAATTACTGTGTTATACATAATTGAGCACTTGATGAAAAATCTGTGAAATGGTGGCTTGAACAGTTTCACCCATAACCTGCTGTAGCTGAGAAATCTGGCAGCAAAGGTGAGGGGTGGCATGTTAATGAGACTGAGAGTCTCCGCAAATCGTCTTTGCAGCTGAAATTACTCCCAGTGGAATGTCAGTAGGTCTAATCCTGTATTGGTTTGAAGCGCAATTTTGTCATTTGAAATCTGTATTTGACGTTTATAGACTCACCATGCACAGGATCACCTGCACCTGCTTATCTGTGCTCAACTGTCCAATCTTGTGGCAGCAGCACAGTGTAGAAAATCATGTACTGTAGATATAGGTCCATAGCTTCAGTTCAGCAGTGTTCACATCAAACAACAAAATGGGTAAACAATATGATCTCAGTGAGCGGCATTACCAGACAAACGGTTTAAATATTTTAGACACTGCTAGTCTTCTGGGATTTTTAGGCAAAAACACCTCAGAGTCTTTTGAGCTGAGAGTAAGATAATTCAAATAATAACAGCAGAAAACCACATTGGTTTGCTTTTCTGACAGGAATGCCTAACCGAAACTAGGCAGATGAATGTTGGAAAATATCAAGTAATTTTTTTTTTTTTAATCACCAGTTTTGGTATTTCCACTAATATAACTCTGGTCTTGGTATCTGGAAAAGAGAACAACAAATGTTGCTGGGCATTGGTGGCTCAGTGGTGGGCTTTTCACCTGCAATGCGAAAGGCTCAGGATCACGTCTCACTGCCACTGTCTCACCCCTGCCACTTGCAGGGCACCCTTAGTTCCAGTCCCAAGGCTGAATGGTTACGCCAAGAAGGGCGTCCTGTGCCAAAATGGGAGCGGGCAAAGTAACATCAACTTTTGTGTAGTGATTGTGTTTTTTTGTTTGTTTGTTTTTTTTATAGCAATTTGCAAATTGGTCCATAGGATGGTCTTTGAACAATAAAACAATTTAGCAGTTTTGTCTCTGTATCCCACCACAATAAAGGTGAAGTGAGGCAATCAAGATGTGATTGAAGTGTAGACTTTCAGGTGTATTTAAAGGGTCAACAATAATAATGCATTCATTTTTTTCAAGACATAACTGAGTGAACTAATGTACTTATTAACATAAGGATTGTTTATTTAAATGAAATGATCTTTTGCAGTCAAAGACTGCCTGAAGTTGGGTAACCATAGACGTCACCAAATGCTGAGTTTGATCCCTTGTGAATCTGTCAGTCCCTTCAGTTGTGGCTTGATAGTGGGTTATTCTGCTTTCAGTTTTGTCTTCAGTAAGAAAAAAGCATTTGGGTTCAAGCCATTTAAGAGCATTCCGTTTTATTTGTCTTGACAACCTTTTGGTATGATTTTTTTTAGTCATCCTGTTACTACTATCAGTAGTTCCATTATCAGTAAAAATCAGGGACTCATTTCCATTGGCAGCCATATATGCCAATGCCATAACAGTGCCTTCACCATGTCGACAGATAGATAATGTATGCTTTGGAAGCTTTTTGAAGTTTTTATTAAAATTGGTTTTATATGTCAAAAGAATCTTGCCTTGACTCATCTTTTTTTTTTTAGAGTATTTTAGACTAAATGTTGTTAAGAAGTGTTTCTTCACCAAAGAAGAAATTATGTGGACATCCATTTTTTGGTGTAACTGAGCTTGGCAGTGTGTTCCTACTTATGTCAGCTATCTATGATACAGTAGGTCTGGTTTTTTTTTTTTTTTTACTTAAATATGAGCCTGTGGAAATTGAGGGAAAATGGAAAAAAAATATTTTTTAAAAATAGTTAATGTAAAATCATTTTAAACTAAAGCTGAAAGCCTAACTTAAATCACACCTTAATTGCATAATTTCAAATCCACTGTGTTGCTGCACAGAGAGAAAATTATATAAATTGTGTCATATGGACTTGACTGTATATTAAATCTGTAAAACACACTGTCATTAAATCTATGGTCGATGAATCACATGTATTTTCTTACTTACTGGCTTTCTGCTGAGCTTTAGATTTGTCTACTTAATCATGCTGGTGAGGATTACTTCATGGATTATGAAGGCATGGCAAAGTATCAGTAAATTAGCTTCTGGCTTTAATCTAAGAAAGACAAAGAAGCATATTTTAAGAGGGGTTCCATTATGAAGAGTGTATTCTTCAGTGTGCGTCACTGTGTGTCTCCATGGTCTGCTTGGTCTGGTGGTTATACAGACTTGTCCTCCCTTCCCCCTGCTTTTCCTATATTCTTTAGTCATTAGAGTGTTTTGGGAAAGGGGGTTTTAATCTCAGTTCTTCACATTCATGTCAGATTTATTGGCACAGAATGTGCTTTGGTGCACAGAGCTGCCTATCTCTGGCTATTGCTAGTGCACTGTAAATATCCATCATCAGTTTAAATGTGTGTAATGTGAAAATGTACCCTGTCTGTTTTTGCTAATGTTTTATATAAAAAATAAATTGCTGAAATTGGAGACAAGTCAAGTTGTAGTGATCCTTCACGTTTAGATGATAGTATTTTTTTCATTCCTCTGGACAGCAGGGCACCTTTTACTTAATGATATAATGGTTTATTTTCTTTTTTTTTTTTCCACATTTGAAATATTCCATCATCAACCAATGCATGACTACATTTTGCCACCAACCTTAAGCAGATTATGAGTGTGTGTGTGTGTGCGTGCTTTTTTTTCAAAGGAATGCTGCATGTTTGTGAGAAGTGGAGATAAAGGATAGTTACTTAAAGACTCCTCTCATCCACAGACAAACACACCCTATCACTTCCATAATTACCCTCACTGATCAAAGGCTTAATCTGTGTGGCGACAGTGTTTATTATGTGGATTACGTGCAAGACAAACAGTAGCACTGCAGGCGTCAATCTTCAGACATTAGTCTGAGAGAAGCATCAAATGAGCGAGCAGTGATTCGTTTGTCATCTTAATAAAAATTAATTGTTTTGTAATATATTAACAGTATGATGTTGACTAGTTTTTACATTTGCTGACAGTTCATCTAATCAATCCTGATGCTGTAAGAACAGTTGTTATTTATTTATATAAGCAGCATGACAGCAGAAAGTGTATTAGAAATGCAAAAGAGTTATTGAATCAGTCCTGGTAACAGATAATGAAAATACGACACCGTAGCAAATGTCAATCAGGGCTGTGTCTTTCGGGATTGTGGTTTGTGAAATTAAAGAATGGGAAATGATAGATTCACTGCTTCTGCTCTGTGATTATCCTGTAATCCTTTTTTTCGTAAGCCATAAATAAACCCTAGAGATACAAATGTGCCTTTTAATTAAACAACCCTCACTGCAGTCTTAGTTTACAATACTACATTACTAATTAAAAGCAAGTCATTAACTTGCTGTCAATTTTATTTATTAGATTTTGTTCCCTGACTCACAATCCAACATTTACACAGTGTACTGGAAGAAATATCAATAAATCCATTTAAACGTAAATCAATATACTTCTGTTGTGGCAGGATATATTACTAACAAGAAAGTGTAAATGTTTATTTGTTCCGTAACCTTCCTTACTGCTTGTAGCTGTCCTGTTTTTTCATAAGCTTCATATTGTGTAACTTTATCTTGTCACCTGATCTTTCTGTCTGTGTCGTTACGAGTCACCTACACTGTGGTTCTTTGTGTCACACTCTCCCATATGAAAACCCAGGAGATAGTTAGATTTAGACAAGCAAAGGTATATATTATATATTATATTATATATTATTTTTATTTGCATGGGTATACACTAGTAAGGATGGCAAGATTACCTCATTAGACATCATCATTATACGGTACAATTGTAAAGCGTCACTGCCAATGCTGCATAAAAGGGATTGTTTTTGGTACATTGCTTTCATAAAAAAAAAAATAAACATTTCAGTTAGATTATTGTACATTATCATTCAGTACACATTTTATGTTTAGGCATAAAAATCTTTTAGTGAATATTTTAGTGAATTCCCGGCAAATCAGTTTGAAGCCTTTTTCAGGACAAGTACGACTTTTGCAAATGACATTCTGCAAAGTATTAGTGATCATTACAATTGTATTAAAATATGGGAAGTTCAATTAACTACAGTAATTACACCATTCAGCCATAACATCACAACCACTGACAGGTGAACAATAGTGAACAACCAGTAAACTGGTGACAGGATCATGGCCACCCAAGGCTAACCCATACCCACATTAACCAAAGGATCTGTTGCCAGCACCCTAGTTCCCGACACCACAGCACATACCCAGAGGCCCTGCAGAGCCCCGCCCAAAGGGCCAGAGCCACCCAAGTGGCACAAGCGGAACCTAACACCTGGGTGGTTACAATGTTAATGATAATGTTATGGTTGTTTGGTCTAAATCAAAATTTGTTGTATTTTGTTGTATTGGTTCTTTTTTTTTGTGTGTGTCTGGAGATTTTTGTTATGAACACACCCCTGTTGTGTAAATATGCTGTAATATTAAGCTCATCTTAAATATTCTGTGTTTATTTTTAAGGTAAAACTAGGAAAAGGAGGATGTAGGGAATCAAGTAAACAGTAGGTGAAGATAAAATAAATAAATTAAATGGGCAAAGGAATAATTGTACCTGCTGACAGGGCACGCAAAGGCCTCGTATTCTGTCTTTATGTACTAAGGTACATTAGTTTAGCAGCATTTTTGTGTGTTTTCTTTTGAATTTAAAGTGGAGAAGAAAAGAGGAAGCAACTGTTTAAAGGCTACAGAAAATCTCTGGGGTTGTGTATCTCCAGGAAATGTGTTCCTTTGTGCCTTTCCTCTCCACTTCCTCTCCCAGTTGCCTGCCACTCCCTGATAAGCTCCAGCCTTCATTCGCCCAGCAATTCCATTGCTCCCAGATCACCTCGATAATGCCACAAAATAAATAAATACATTTTAGCTTGTCTTTCCAGGAGCACTGGTAATTTATCTGGAGAAAGAGAATATACACTAGCAAAGCACTGAGATAGAGGAAATGTCCAAACTTTGATGGATTGGGTTTTGAAATTATCTGGAGAGAGAGGGAGAGAGGGGTTGTGCTGAATGCATATAGGAGAAGAACATTAGAGGAATCTCCAGCACTAGACTGGAAGTCTACACAATTCATCAGTCCTAGTTTAACCTATGATCTTAATCTATGATATAGTCTAAAATTAACGAAATCACTTTTTACATTTAGTTTTGACTCTTGATAGTTATGTGTAATAACTAGCATAATACTTCTGTATCCCCAAGAAAAATGAGCATCACCATTTTTTATAGTCAGTGTTATAGTCAGATGAGTTTACATTATAGAGGGGAAATGTGACTCTCTGAGCCTGGCCTCCACCCATCTTTCCTGTTATTGGATCCTGGGTAGACAGAGCGGTAAAGAGGCGCTTTGTATGGCCCGGCAGACCTGGCATATTGTCTGTTGTCTCAAGGGACTCAGGGTTATACTAAGAAAGCCATGCTAGTTTTTTGTTAGTCACATTTTAAACAATGCAGCAGAACAAACAGTAAAATTAATGTGTAACCAAAATCGGTTATGATTTTATACTGTATACGTCTTTTACTATACAATATCTTAACTATGATTAACAAGTTTAAAAATTATTAATTTATTTATCATATATGATCTGCAGTATTAATGAGAATACATAAACTGAAACTTTCATTGTAAAAGGAGCTTGAGCATATGACAATGTATTTCTCAAATCTTGACTCAGTTGCTTGTTTTGGCACTTCCTTTGACTCATTTGATAGTGAAGGATGTGAATCCTGTCCAACACTGTGGTTAGAGGTTAGAGATAAGGCAGACAGTCAGAGGAGAGCAGATCCTGGGGTCAGTGACAGCTCCATAGCCTCAAGCATATTACCATGAGCAGGGGTTTAAACACATGCTCAGATGACCGAGGAACTAAGAATATTTTAAAGGCGTACACGGTACATATAAAACTCTTAGAATGCAATAGAGAATTTTTTTAATATGCTTACTATATTGAGCATTTAAAAGTCCTTCAGCTCTCACTGTTAAGGAAATTTGCTGGCGGACCCTATAAACCCTAAAAAGCTTTAAAAGTTCTGTGGAACCTCAAGTTTTTTTTTTTTTTTTTTTTTTTTTAGAAATCATAAATGTGCTTTACTACTCCATAACATGAACATGGTCCAAAACATAATAATATAACTATCAAGATAGGAATTAAAGCACACCAAAATAAAGGAAAAGGGGTGTGTTTAGGCAAAGGTAAATGTAAAGCAATTTTTGTAAATCAGGACTTTCGATTGTGCAGAATAACAGAACACAGTTATAAAAGTAAACATTACTTTGGAGTGAAGTCAGGGCTAATCATGGGTACAGTTCCCACAGATAGATTCATCTCTTCCACAAGTTGGCAAGTTAGTATTTGATTTTCAAGGATCAGGTGTTCTAATCTCTGATTGTTTATGGGAACAACTGCAGTGAGCTCTGAGCTAGTTAGGCTGCGGTCATTCTTGGATGAGCGTCTTTCTTTAAGATGTTTTAACCATTCAAATGTTTTACAGAGGCTAAACGGCAAACAGCCTCTTGTAAAATGTATCACCTCGTATAATGCATATTACAGCATCAAAAAAGGAGCACCCAAAAAGACAACCTAGGGAAAAAAATACATTAAAACAGAAAAATTTGTGTTATAAAAGTAGTCAATTTACGTTTTATCTGGAAACTATTTACTATGATTAATGAGCAGTATTTTTGTAAATATTTAGTGTGTGTGTGTGTGTGTGTGTGTGTGTGATCAGCCTGTTGGCAGTAACAGACAGGATTACAAGCAGGGGGTTGTGGTTATTAGACTCTGGTTTAGGGTTCTAGATGGTTTAAAGGAATTAGTAAAGACAGTTTGAATAGCTGGGGATCAGGTTTGAGATGGAGAGATGAGTTTGTTTGTTTGTTTGTTTGTAAAAAAAAATGTGTATAAGAAGAACTACAGCTACAGTATGTCATTATAGGATATATGGGTTTGGAGCTGTAGACTTTTAAATGAGGGGTTGTGGCATAGTCTGGCATCGGTGACCCAGTGAGTAAGTCTGACATCAGTGACTTATAAACAACTAATCCTTGGTAAGGCATGGACTAAAATATATACACTCCATCTTTCACACACACAAATCTGCCATTATCTTCTGTATTGCGTTATCAATACATATGTTTTGTAAGAAGAAGGCCGTCCCCAAAAGACACCATCCCCTTTAAAAAAACCTCCAGATGTGTTTCTGATTGAAGCAAAAGCAACCACTTAAGTGAAATATACAGTAAGTGTGTGTCAGAGACAATGTGTTTTGCACAGACACACTAATTGTTAGTTAGTCCTACTGTATGTTTACTCTAGTGTGATCTGCCTGTAGTGTCAGCATAAAATATGTGACCTCTGTCCTGGTATGTGGTTGTGTAAAAAAAACGTGTTATACCCTTCTTATATTCATTTATTGGTATGGAGTATATGTTTTATTTTTCTCACATGCTTCTTGACTTGTGACGTTGCTTTGAGTTTTTTCATGTTGCTCTCGATTATAGTTTATGCTGAAATTAGGACTGTCATGATCATACATGCTTTTAGCATTATGAATGATACTTACAGAATACAAAATTTAAAGATGTTTTTCAAGATAAACATTTATCTATTTATTCCATCACTCCATGACAAAATCTATTTGCCTCAAAAAGTCCAGATCAGGTAAAATAATTGTAAATAGGCAGCTAAAATACTTTTGACAGGTAAAAAGTGAAGAACACAAAATAAAGGCACTCTTGTATCCCACATGCATTTGGTCCTCGCTCCTCATGTTATGTGTACACACAGTTGATCATAATGAAATCTGATAAGACCAGGGTGTGTGTGTGTCGTTTATGTGAGGTAAGTTACTCACACAGTTTCGCTGAATATCATCACCACACTGTGCTGACTTGCACAGGAAATAGACAAATGTTTCAGCAAATTATTAGCTTTTATCAGAGGGGGGAAAAAACAAGCGCTTAATCTTAGACTTTGTCCTCCCTTTCAATCTCAAGTTATTATTATAATTTTTTTTACTTGTTTATAACATGAATTAAATGAACAGTTGTACTGTAGGCAGCACCAGGAGAAAAAAAATATTGTGCCAACACAGATGATCTGTTTCAGCTGATGGGCACAGCGTCCATTAACTATTTGATCTTACTTTTTATATCCTATTAGCAAGACCAGGATTTTTTGTTTAGTTTTTGTTAAGCATTAGTCATATTATAATGGATGATTTTGTATCAATTTCTAATAGTTATCTCTATGCAATGCTCATTTTTAAGTCTCATAAACAGTACACTGTGGGTATCTGGCAGGTGATTTGAAGGCTGAAATGTGCGTGGCTTACTGCATACAGTACACTATGTGGAAGCCCTGGCTGGGGCAAACTCTTACACTTTTCTATTATACAGGTGTGTTTACATAGGCTAACGTAGGCTGTAATCCTTGGATATACTATATAAAATAAGTGCTAAATATCTCGGTTTGCGTTTAACACAGAACGCACTTTAAATGTAATAAAGCGGATACTACATATACTGTATGTGTGCATGCAGGTGTGTTTGTCGTTGCTGCGCTAGAAATGTGCCGACCCACATCTTAATGGAAAACCCTAAAGTTCTCCACACCCTCGTTAAAAAAGTCAAGCACCCCATAGCATCAGGAAAATAAAATATCAGGAAAACCACTCTGGCCCCACATTTATGCTTGATGCACACACACACGCATTTCTTTGTGTTTAGCAGGAAAATAACACACACACGCATTTCTTTGTGTTTAGCAGGAAAACAACACACACAACACACGGTGTGTTGTTTTAATGTTTCTTTCAAGTAAGAGAAATGTATATTTATACTCTCCAGGTGTGTGTTTCAATGTTTCCTCTGTGCAGATGGACTTCTGTTTAAGGTCAGATGGGTATTATGTATACGTGACGTTTTGAAGGAAATTCACCTAAGGAGATCTGGCTTCAAAAAACAGAGATAAAAGCAGTATGAAACCTATTTCTTATTTTCTAACATTTTATCAAAGGTTGCATGCTGTTAATAAAAATGAGGGCTGCACAGAATAGGATATTGAATATTAATGATTTATTCTGTAATAAGAGGGATTAAAATCTTTCAGCCTTTGGTTTTAGGCAGCATCATGGTCCTCAGAGCACTCGATATATTACATTTAGTGTAGTGTATACAGCCAACAGAAAACATAAAGAACTCAAGATACAGTAGTCGTCAAAGCAGAGTGAGAACAGAATTAAAGCTGGTGAAATAGAAACATTCAGTGTAGTCTATACAAACATGGCGTAGCCTGGCACAACAATACCAACTTCTATGGATGACCCCCTAAAGAAAGAACTCTGTAAGACAGGCTTGTATACTGTATATACAGTATAATGTTTAAACATAATCTTTAAATGTTCAAATATGACTATGGCAGCTCCCATACATTAAAACAGTGTAAAACTCCATGTTCATTAAGTTGATGATAGAAATTAATGCAGGACAGTTCTTACAGTACTTACTGTTCCAACCTCAGTTAGAACAGGCTGTTCGATCAGAAGGAATTTTTAATCTAAATAAGGCAGGAGGAGGAAACATGGTCAGGTGGCAAGTTTCCAGGAGGAATAGTGTTCTTGAAGAACTGTTAAGGATTAAATTATTTATCTTGGGCTGGATAAATATAAACATTTATGACTGATTATTGTCTAATTTGGCAGCAAATCTGCCAACATGGTTCTAGATTGTGTTATTATGCCAGGACTTATAAGGTGCTCGAATGCCTTATTTGATGTCATTTGGGTTGAGTCAATTATGACTGGCATTTTAGGAATGAAGCCACGATCAGTGACATTCAACTAATTTGTATTTTTCCATAAATAGTAATTTATTACCATGTGTTTTTTACCAGAACAAAATAAGTTGAATTTAGAATACTTAGTCGACTTAGTTTAACTTAACTAAAAACTGAAAACTGTATCGTAAATTAAAAGTAATGTGCATTTAAAAAATCTCTCTGCAGTGGCTGTGTAGAGTAGGTCATGGGAAAATATTTGTTTAATCAAACTCATTATTATTTTTATTCATGTATTTACTTAATAACTCTCGCACAGTATCGCAATGTGGTATTCTTGTCTCCGGAAAAGGTGCTTGATATTTTCCACAAACTTAAATCAGTGTATTTATCACACGTTCTTTGATGGTTAACATTATTACACAAGAAAAAACGGCTGACGTTGTGCAAAGAACTCCTCGGATACAACCGACTGGTGGCACCAAACAAAAGGCATGGCAAAACAGTACTAATACTCTATTTGGCTGCTGCAGAGAGACTTTCTGAACTGTACATTCATTCAGTATACTGTAAAATGGCTTTAGAATTATAGACGTACAGTAATATAGTCAGAGGTCTGAGTGTGTTGCTTTGGGCGTACTACAGTATCTACATCCTTTTGTCTTTGTTTCTTTTGACCTTTGAGCTAATCACAAGTCACAGACTACGCAGCTTCAAGCACAGCAAGCTCTGATTATTTCAAGCCAAACACAATACCCCTCAGTTCCCGTCAGCGTCCAACCTCTTAAAGTTTTCTTTCCTTCCTTTCACCTTTTCCTCTCTCTAGGAGAGTACTGTGAACTGTTTTTGGCTTGTTATTAGTTAATTCATCATCTGTTTGTTCAGTTGCTTGTGTGAAACAGACTTCACAAAGGAATTACACTGACTACGAAGGGATGGATGTTTTACACAAAAAAAGCGTCCCTAAATCGAGTTGACAGCATGTGGGAAACACGCTGCGAAATTATAAGTACAAATATAATCCCTCTTCATCATGCCAGGCCTTCGCTTTGGCTTTGCTATTTTTATAATGATCAGCCGTCTAAAAATATAGGCAAAATTCGATGTCTGTGTGTGTCAGAGATGATCACATTTTGTTGTTCTGTGTAATACATGCTGTAATCCAGGCAAAACTCATCATCTTAATCCGGGGTGTCTTGAGTGGATTGCATCATCTGGCTTCTTCAGTGTTGTACAGATTGAACACAAAGCTGTCAATTCTAGACAGAATTGCATGCAGGTATGTAAGTGTCTCAGAGCGTACCAGTCTAACTCAGGAATAAAACACAACAGAATGTGCTGATAGAGAAAAAAAACTTTTACTACCATGAAGCTCAGTGGTAAAAAAGTAATCTCGGTCAAAAGGTTCATGCAATCTGTCATAAAATCTTATTTTCTGAACCATGTTTGTCAGAAAATAATTAATACAGTATGCACATGTTTAACCACTTCACAATAAATGAATTAAGGCAGCAGGTTAAAGCCATCAGTAAAGCTATTACATAATTGGATGTAGTTTGACCTATTGCAGCAAATTAAACAAATGGTGTTAACAAAAGTGTTGACATGCTAAAAAGAACAGTCTGTGGAGATACTAAGAAATGAAATTCTGACCATGAAGTAGACAGATGTTTTACATCCAAACAGCCAGCAATGCCCATGTAACTATGTAGTAACTTTGTGAGAAACCTATAGATTCGAGGGAAATCACTGCTGTAACAGGAATTGCTTCTATAGTCAAACTGAATCCCAGACTAAAACGAGTTAAGATCGTGGAGCACCTCCAGGGCATCAGCAAAGTGCAAACATGCTCAGGCACTATTTTAAGCCATGTATGATCAGTCCAGATCAGTCATGTCTAGATTATCTGTGGAACGCTCCAATCAATAAGGATCAATTTGTTAAGTAATCTAAGTTATTAATAGTTAGGTAACTCATGGATTATTGCTTTTAGAATAAAAGTTATGTCTTAAATTTTAAGCCACAGCAGTTCTTATTTATTAAAGAATTATTATTATTTTTTAAAACCATTTAATGGTATTTTATTAGTTAAGCATCTCTGAAACAAGTTAGTTGGGCTAGTCCTAGTGTTGTCTGTTATATGATAAGGATTTGGGTCCACATGGGTGTGTTCATGGTTGTATGTACATGTGTTTGTCTTCTGCTGGCTGTTTTGGAGCCTATATTTCCGGGAATGTTTTTAATAGGAAGAGGCAGGAATAATGGCATTTACAGACGAATACAGACTTGTTGCTGCTCCTCCTGTACACTTTGCCCGTATCAAACCTTTCTAAATTTTGTGTGTTTAAACTGAGGATTTCTACTGTACACATAAGTAAGCAGCAAGGTCCAGCGAAAGCAACTCCCTACATTAATTAGTGTTTATTTTTTCCTCAGTTTGTCAGTTTTTGTGTTTTTCAAGGTCAAGTATTTACTTGACCTCATTTTTGCATTTAGTCTAGTGTGACTTACTGTATATCCTAATCTCTCTGTATTAACAAAAAGCCAAATATGGTTTTATGTTAGTATGGCATGCAGGACTGGTGTAATGCAAAATCAGATTTTACTACACACTCATTACTGCTTTAATCAATATCTATATCATACACTTATTAAATATTCTATATCAGACACTTATCAGCTTTCTGAAATCAAATCAAAATCAATCCTTCTCAGTCTTACACTGAGGTCTAAGCTGTCTTGCATGCCTTTCTCGCTCTCTCTCACACATGCACGCACACACTCACTTCCTCCTCAAGAGTTTCACCCTGCAATTAAACTAAATCCTTATAAATATATCTCAGAAGTGTCCCACTATGATATCTGTAATTACTTTGTGTGTGTGTGTGTGTGTGTGTGTGTGTGTGTGTGTGTGTGTGTGTGTGTGTGTGTAGGGTTTATGGGTTTTTTTTTTTGTTTATTTCATAATAAGCTTCCTTGCTTTTTCATTTTTCAAAGGGATTTGGAGGTGAACATATCATGGCTAAACTTGTCTCCTCAATTTTTTTATCCTCTTTAAGTTAATATAAAATAATATAGGGAAACTAATATATAGTGTAGTACAGTACAGTATAGTATAGCATGTACACACAAAAATGGGTAATGAAGAAGCATATTTTTAACATAAATCTTTTGTAATTTTATTTACACAAGTGTTTGTTAAATTAAATGCTAAATTAAGTGACTGGACCCCTGGGTTATAAGAGCTGTTGTATCATGACGCCATTTTATGGTTCTAGCATGGGCCCGGCTCCTATTTTTTCACAAGAAATAATATTTTTGCTTGCACAGACAAGTGGCGCAGTGGCATAGTGGCCTCGCACCATCTTATTCCCTCATAAGGTCTGTGTGTGGGGGTTTATGGGTGGCTTGGTGGGTTTCCTCCCACAGTCGAAAAACTTGCAGCTTAGGCTAATCGAGATTTCCAACTTGCCTGTGTGTGAGTTAGTGAGTGAGTGAGTATGTAAATGTCCTGCGATGGATTGTCACAATGTCCAGGGTGTACCCAGCCTAGTGCCCTGAGCTCTCTGGGACAGACTCCAGGGCTCCTGCAACCCTGTACAAGACAACTGAAAAAGAGTGACATGCACAAACACTACACATGGGAAGATCCAGAACTGAAACGTATTTTTGCATTTCCTGATCTTTCTACTGCATCACTTGTCATATTGAGTGTGAAATATATTTTAAAGGATTGACCTTTTCATGCTGAACTGAAATGTTTTAAGAAGGAGATGACAACATTTTGATTAATTTACTTTATTTTGTGGTTTGGATTAAGGTCAAGAAAGTCATGTTAGCCTCCACAACTGTTTGTGTATAATATGGGGTTGCCATTAAAGCACTCCTCTAGCACAATTCCTGTTAAAGTGCTCTTTAATCTGTACTGCTGCTACAGTCATTTCTCACATACATATGTGCACAATATTGTTCATAGTATACAATATCATTATTGTATCTGTGATTTTCTTTTATTATAATATTTTCTCCTTGACCCCATATAAACTATAATAACACTAAAACCCACATGAAGTGTAAGGTGTTGGATGGTGCCAGAAGAGCTTCAATGCATCTTTTACATGTCTATGGAATTGTGTTGGCGAGGTCAAGGTTGAAGTTGATTGAGACAATAAAGTTCATAGTATACTATTTACATCATTTTACGCTGCTTCATTTCTTTAGTAAGTCATCAACTAAGAGACCACTCTCTTCAGAATACAAATGCATGATGTATTGTATGATCTGATATGATTTAATATGAACATGATCTGTCAGAATAATTTCCCCAGAGCCATATATGACCCTTGGGTGCCCACAAACCTGTCCCCAGTTTTCTGGTTTATAACTGAAGCAGTGTTATTGTTATGGCTGATTGATTGGTTTGTCCTTCTTGTTTGTTGGAGCTGAATTCAGATCATATGTTTTCAGTATGGTTTCTTTGCAGAGATTGATGTGGTCTTTCCATGACTAGGGTCATTATCTATTTGGAAGATTTGTTCTTAACCTCATGGTAGAGGCGTCCACGTTTTAACCTACAACATGGTTGTATTTCGTGCACAACAGTCAGTCAATGCTTCCTAAATATATTGCCTCAAGATAGAACCAAAAGATCAATGATAGACCTGTACATTTTTCACTGTAACAGCATATCAGGTGTTTTTCTTTTGCATGTAGCAGTTTCCCTTTTGAATGGCGTGCGTGCATGGTTAAATAAATTAATCAGTCCTTTTCTCATTTTCATAGAGATGACTGTGAACTGTCTATGCTGTATGTATTTATATGATTTAAACATATATAATCCCACAGTGGGTACCCTTTGAGAGGTCCGGAATTAATTGCGGGTCAATACTTGGGTTTTTTCACTTAGTCAGTGAGACTGTGGATCAATATTATGCTGTATATTTACACCCAATACCTTACACCCATGCACTTAAACAGACATAAAGTCATTACTTTTGTGTTGCCTCTATATTTACACAGATGTGGAGTTTTTAGCTGTAAATCTAAACTGACCCCTAGGATCTTTTAGGGGGATCCTAAAGTAGGACTTCTAAAAGTGTTTGTAGTCAGGAAGCCTTTTGTCAGTGAGATGTATTTTTCTCATTACAGTGCTTCCCAAAGTTTGACAGTCAATATGTAATTTCTTTCACATTAGCTTGACTGAAATAAAATAAACGCATCACGTTTACCTTTCACTCCAAAAACTAACTTGTACACGTCATCACAGTAAATCATATTTGACCCACCTGCTGCTGTGAGTTGACTAACCACCACACATCAAAAGGTGAATAGAAAGAGATAGCGGTCTCTCTCTGCCCTCTCCCTCCCTCTCTCTCCCCCTGTGTCCTCTCTCTTTGTCCTCTCTCTCTCTTTCATTTCCTTCCCACATGGCAGTCTTATTTCAAATTCCTTATCTCCTCACCTTCTTGTAGGATAGCTAAGGGCGAGTCCTGCATTGTACAAGAAGTTACCACAAAATATCCTTCGTTCCACAATAATTACCAGACTTACATATCACTCTTTATGTCATACTAACCAATAAATTCCCCTTATTCTTCATCTTTTCCTAGCAGCTTCTGGAGCGTCTATTATTATTATAATTTTTTTTACTTTTCTCTATATTCTGTGTTTCTGTTTATATTGTACTGTATGTAATACTAAATCTACATTATCACATAATTTTTTCCATCTCATTTAAACATGCTTGGAACAGACATTTCATTTTATTTGTTTAAATTACTGAAATTGACTTGTGCAGGTGAAATTTATAGGCATTTGTAATAAGTATTGAAATAGAAAGTTTTTAAAACAACTGTTTTTAGTTTAGACCTCAAGGGAGCATTGAATCATTAGCTATGATAGCTCAGTGTGAAAGGCATTAACTGTGTACTGAGATTCTTGTAACAGATGGATGTTGTATACATTATGTACGTTAGGCAAAACAATCATTATTATAAGCCAGAATGAAAGCGGAATGCCAAAAGTCATTTTGCGGGTCATTAGATAAGCTAATGTGATAGACTGGAGTAAATTAGATTAGCACTCAGACTGATGTGACATATCATTAGAGAGCTGTGATAATGGGTGATCATTAGTAGCTTTAGGACTAGCCGGATGTCTTGCACTTGACTTTTCAATGTCCAATCAATGTTACTCCTGGTACTTCCCTCATATAAAGTTTTTCTCCTGTTTTGACACTATGCTTATTTACAAATTGTCAGGATAATGGCTCAAGACTCAGGTCTGTGTCAGGTGACACATCTACCTCTGAGCCAGCAGTGAGAGTCACCGTCTCTGTATCATACAAAACTTAAAAAAGAATATAAAATGAACACGTTATAACCTTTTATACATGAAAACATTTATTTTAAAAGTGTCACATTGTGATTGCAGTTACTTTGACTGTGGCATGGATGTTGGTTGTCTGATTGGGTATTTTAGATACTGTTGATCTCAGATTTTTATACACACACACACACAGTCTGTAGGGTAAGAAAGACCGCCTTAATAAATAAATAGATACATAAATAAATAAATAAATAAATAAATCCTACACCCAGACATGCCATGTTGATGAGAGGTCAGAGTAGAATGACTGTTTTGAGCTGATAGGAAGGCTGCAGTAAATTAAATAAAGACCTTTTACAACTGTTACTATAACAGAACCTGGTTTATGTGCGTCAGTCATGTCAACTGTAATCAGAAGGTCAATAAAATCTATCTATCACTTTGTGAAGCTGTCATAAACCATTAGTATAATGTCAATGGATCTTTACATCAGGATTAATGTAGTGAAGAAAAAAAAATCGAAGACTTGATTTTTTTCAACTTTTCACGTTGCACTTTTCACACTACACAACCAAAAAGATATCTGGAATCGTTCTTGTCCCTGGACTGAAGGTTTTCTTGAATGCATTAGCAATACAGTCACAGGAAAGCATTGTGATCTTACGATGGCACGAAAGCTGAGATAAGTTGCAGATTTGCTGCCCTCATGAGGTGATCTATGTGCAGTACGGTACCTTATTTTTAATGCATATTATAGAAGATATATAATGGATATATATGATGATGATATGAATATATAATAAGTAATGGATAACATAAATTGACCATCTAATCTAACAGATAATTAGAGATATGATGTATAATAATTTAATATTTGCAAAATCTAAATGCTGCTTGTGCAGACCATGAAGGTAATACTGCAAATGTTGAATGTGTAGGTAAGTATTAGTACATTTGTTTGAAAATTGCTTGCAAAATTTAAATGTATTTTGAATTTTACAGTACTAAATATTTTTTTTTTCAATACTATTTTTGTTTGTAAGGAATGTTCTAGAGGTGAAGAGAGTATCAGATAGGGTGATGAGTCTGAAGCTGGAAATTGAAGGGATAATGTTCAATGTTGTTAGTGGTTATGCCCCACAGGTAGGATGTGAGTTAAAAGAGAAGGAGAAATTCTGGAGTGAGTTAGATGAAGTGATGCAGAGCATCCCCAGAGGGGAGAGAGTGGTGATTGGTGCAGACTTCAATGGACATGTTGGGGAAGGGAACAGAGGTGAGGAAAATGTGATGGGCAGGTTTGGTTTTCAGGACAGGAATGTAGAAGGACAGATGGTGGTGGACTTTGCAAAGAGGATGGAAATGGCAGTAATAAATACTTTCTTCCAGAAGAGGCAGGAACATAGGGTGACATATAAGAGTGGAGGCAGAAGCACTCAGGTCGACTACATCTTGTGTCGACGTTGTAACCTGAAAGAGATCAGTGACTGCAAAGTGTTGGTAGGGGAGAGTGTAGCCAGACAACACAGAATGGTGGTGTGCAAAATAACCCTGGTGGTGAGGAAGGCGAAGAGGACAAAGTGGTGGAAGCTGAGAAAGGAAGAATGTTGTGAAGTCTTTAGGGAGGAGTTGAGACAGGCTATGGGTAGTCAGGAGGTGCTTTCAGTTGACTGGACAACTACAGCCAATGTGATCAGGGAGACAGGTAGGAGGGTACTTGGTGTATCATCAGGTAAGGGGAAAGTGGACAAGGAGACTTGGTGGTGGAATGAGGAAGTCCAGGAGTGTATACAGGGAAAGAGGCTAGCTAAGAAGAAGTGGGACACTGAGAGGACTGAAGAGAGTAGACAGGAGTACAGGGAGATGCAGAGTAAGGTGAAGGTAGAGGTGGCAAAGGCCAAACAAAGAGCATATGAGGACTTGTATGCTAGGCTAGACAGTAAGGAGGGAGAGGGGGATCTGTACAGGTTGGCAAGGCAAAGAGATAGAGATGGGAAGGATGTGCAGCAGGTTAGAGTGATTAAAGATAGAGATGGAAATGTACTGACAGATGCCAGGAGGGTGATGGGAAGATGGAAGGAGTACTTTAAGGAGTTGATGAATGAGGAAAACGAAAGAGAACAAAGAGTAGAAGAGGTGACTGTTGTGGAACAGGAAGTAGCAAATATTGGTAGAAGAGAGTGGAGAGTGGAAAGGCTGTTGGTCCTGATGACATACCTGTGGAGGTATGGAAGTGCTTAGGAGAGGTGGCAGTAGTTTTTGACAAGTTTGTTTAACAGGATCTTGGAGAGTGAGAGGATTCCAGAGGAATGGAGGAGAAGTGTATTGGTGCCAATTTGTAAGAACAAGGGAGATGTGCAAAGCTGTGGCAATTATAGAGGTATAAAGCTAATGAGCCAGACAATGAAGCTGTGGGAAAGAGTAGTGGAAGCTAGGTTAAGGGCAGAGGTGAGCATTTGTGAGCAGCAATATGGTTTTATGCCTAGAAAGAGTACATTAGATGCAGTATTTGCTTTGAGGATGCTGGCGGAGAAGTACAGAGAAGGTAACAGGGAGTTGCATTGTGTCTTTTTAGATTTAGAGAAAGCGTATGACAGGGTGCCAAGAGAGGAGCAGTGGTATTGTATGAGGAAGTCTGGAGTGGCAGAGAAGTATGTTAGAGTGGTGCAGGACATGTATGAGAGCTGTAAGACAGTGGTAAGATGTGCTGTAGGTGTGACAGAAGAGTTTAAGGTGGAGGTGGGTCTGCATCAAGGATCAGCTCTAAGCCCCTTTTTGTTTGCTCTGGTGATGGACAGGATGACAGATAAGGTTAGACAGGAGTCGCCATGGACTATGATGTTTGCAGATGACATTGTGCTCTGTAGCGAGAGCGGGGAACAGGTGGAGGAAAATTTGGAGAGGTGGAGGTATGCTCTGGAAAGCAGAGGAATGAAGGTTAGCCGCAGCAAGACGGAATACATGTGTGTAAATGAGAGTGACCCAGGAGGATCGGTGAGGCTACAGGGAGCAGAGGTAAAGAAGGTGCAGGATTTTAAGTACTTGGGGTCAACGGTCCAGAGCAACGGGGAGTGTGGAAAGGGGGTGAAGAGGCGGGTACAGGCAGGTTGGAATGGGTGGAGAAAAGTGTCAGGTGTGTTGTGCGATAAAAGAGTATCAGCGAGAATGAAAGGAAAGGTGTACAGGACAGTGGTGAGACCAGCGATGCTCTACGGCTTAGAGACAGTGGCGCTGAAGAAAAGACAGGAGGCAGAGTTGGAGGTAGCAGAGCTAAAGATGTTGAGGTTCTCTTTGGGAGTGACAAGGATGGATAGGATTAAGAATGAGTTTATCAGAGGGACAACCCACGTTAGATGTTTTGGAGATAAAGTCAGAGAGGCCAGATTGAGGTGGTTTGGGCATGTTCAGAGGAGAGATTGTGAATATATCGGTAGAAGGATGCTGAGGTTGGAACTGCCAGGCAGGAGGTCTAGAGGAAGACCAAAGAAGAGATTTATGGATGCAGTGAGAGAGGACATGAAGTTAGTTGGTGTGAGAGAAGAGGATGCAGAGGATAGGGTTAGATGGAGGCAAGTGATTCGCTGTGGCGACCCCTGAAAGGGAACAGCCGAAAGACAAAGAAGAATTTTTGTAATATTGTAAGAATTTTTATAATTCAATTAGGTGTGTAATAATTGCTTAGATCATTTAAAAGCTATAAATCTCGTTTCAACGTTCCAATGTAATTTATCACATCTATATGTAACATTCCTAACCGCTACACTAACAGTGCATGTTCTTTTCAGTATTATACATTATGCTGCAGCACAGTTTCTATAAGATTATTCTGTAAACTTGCATTCTTTTTTTCTCTCCCATATATCATTGTTTGTCTGTCTTCATTTAGGATTTTTGGCCGAGCTTCAGTTGCCCCAGACGAATGTGGTGGCGATTCAGGGGCAGAATTTAGTCCTCCAGGCCATATACACAGGAGATGTCCTCACCTCAGGCACCATTGTCTGGAACTACTTTGCTACTTCATCTGAAAGAGTGGGTAACATAAGTTGTGGGTAACATTTTTTAGAAGATTATCTAAAAAGCGCCATGTCATCATAAACATAAGTAAATGGAGTTGGACATTAAAACTAGAGCAAATAGTAAGTAAATAAAGTATGCAAGGAAAGATGTGTTTTTAGATTTTCTAAACTTTAACAACTTTAACTTTTCTAAATTTAACAAATTAAAAATGTATTTGGAAAATTGTATGTATAGTTCATACCCATCAACATTAATTTTGACACTAGGGAATCACCAGCCTTCAGATCATGACATTGGGTGTACCTTGGATTAATAGAAAACAAGAGAATTTTATGAAGTCTGTAACTTTTCACTTCCCCCCCCCCCCCCCCTCTCTTTATAGATTACTGACTTTATAACTGTCACCATTCCTCATGCGCCTGTCATCAACCCTGCATATGTAGGCAGAGTGGGGTTTGTCTATAAAATGCCCAATAACAACATGTCGATTTACCTCAATAACGTGGTTGAGTCTGATTCTGGACGATATGTGTGCCAGTTGGTACTGCCCAATATTTCTGTACCTCCAAAGGAGCTGACACTTGATGTGACAGGTGAGTACAATGAAAATAAATAAATTAAAAAATAAACACATTTCTCATCCAAACACCTTAGACCAGATCTTTTACAATAAATCCACTACAACATGCCTGTCCCGTAGATCATGTGTGAAAGTATCTTGGATTAGGATTCTTCTTCTCCAGTCCAGAGTCAGAGGCCATCAATTTGGGCCTTTGCTGTAATTTATATTTGAACTTATCTTTGTACTGATATGAATTCAGACTTTTGGGCCACTCTCTGGTAATTAACTATAATTGATATCAACTAAGGGAAATAAACAAATGATATGATTATCTTCTGAAATCATTCGCCAATCTTTTGGATACAAGTGTTGTTTTATCACACAAATTACATAAAAGATATAATATGAATCTGACTAACCTCTATTTTTTATTGTTTACTAGCATTGGAGTTATAAGACATAGTATTGCACTTTATTTTGATTGGTTTAATGTGTTTCCACTTACCCGCATGAGTCTGATTAGGAAAAGATTGTCTGTTATTTCTGCAAGCTGATTAATATGCCATTAAAATAGTTTCCCTATTCTTGTGGCTCTATTGATGTGTATACTATCAGGATATCTACATAGGTTGTATTATTATTGTAATATTCCAGTTCTGTATTACGATTTAATAAATTACAAGAAATTTTAAACATTTAACAATTTCAAATAAAAAAAAAAAGCTAAGTTTTACTAAGCAGCACAAATCTGTCATCCGCCATAATTCTTATTTCAGAACAAACTTAGCTTCTAACTGCTTGGGCTAGTGATATGGCCACACCTATAATATATTCTAAGGTAATATAGGTATAGGTAATATAAGTTATTCTAAATGATAAATCATCGCCCAAATTCTGTTTTTATTCCACTGTTATTATTTGTCTTCCTGCATTTTGCAGTTCCTCCTTCTATGCCCGTTTGCGAGCTGCAAGGAACGCCAGAAGTCAAATCCAATGTCACACTCACCTGCAAGAGCTCTGGCAAACCTGCACCGAAGTACAAATGGTCCAGAACCAGCCCCACCTCTGAGATTTTCTTCTCCCCCGCTCTCAGTAAGTTCACAGATCACACAAATCAGATGTTCACTATTACAAATAACATGGAATATAATACATTAGTCTATAAGGATTGATTTGACAAAGTAAAGCACACTCGGATTAGACAGCATTTACAAGATATAAAGGTCACCCAGAAATTGTGAGAATGTGTGATTTCTTTCAGATGAGGTTACAGGCATCCTCAAGCTGAATAACCTGAGTACCAACATGTCTGGGAAGTACGAGTGTACAGCATCAAACTCTGCAGGAGTTGCCAAGTGTTACATTAACCTGGAGGTCATCACTTGTAAGTCTGTTTACATGTTGGGTTTTAAGTTCTCTTGAACATTTTACAGTCTCATCAACCCGGACATTTAGTGGCAGATACTAACTTACATGGTTAAATGTAATACTCGTTTTATTGAAAAACATTCAGATACAGAATATGTATTTTTCTTGTCAACTAGCATCTAAGGCTGGGGTGATAGCTGGTGCCACAATAGGTGTTTTGTTGGGTCTCATCCTCATTATCCTTGCCATCATTTTCTTCTGGGGACGGAGAAAGAAGGAGACAGAGGACGATTTGGCCAACGATATCAAGTAAGTCACTGCCACTTTATATGCCACTTCATATAGTGATATTAATACTTGGTGCTATATTTAAATGCAGATTGATTTTCTGTGTTTATTCACAATGCGCAATTTACTTCTTTCCATTTATACTCTTTAAACATAAGTTTGAATTTGTAGTAGTACACTACAAGTCAAGAGTTTGGACACAACTTCTAATTTTATGGTGTTTTTTATTTTTTTCTTTCTTTCTACACTGTAAACCAATGATGGTTGGTTCCAAAATCCAAAATATGCAATAATCTCCTTTGAACAGTTAGTATTGATTAACTACCTAATTCAATCTGTGTTATTCCATAATTTTTAAATATCCAATATTTTCCTAGAATATAGAAAAATATATCCAAACTTGTGTCCAAACTTTTACCTTGTTACGGTACTGTATCAAAAAAGAATATTTTAAAGTAGTTTATAAATATCATTCTGTCTGTGTGGTTCCAAATAAACTAAAACACATCTTTAATCTGTCTTTAACAGGGAGGACGCTCAGGCTCCTAAACGCGTCTCATGGGCCAGGAGTGGCACAGGCTCTGAAATCATCTCTAAAAATGGCACACTGTCATCTGTTCGCTCCAGCCCTCTACCTCTAGACACACACGACAACCATCACCATCAATACCCTATCACATATCCCACTTCTGACACCGCCTCTATCATCACAAGCAGCACAAGCTACCGGCCCCAACCCGCAGGCATCTCCAGCACCCCAGAACACACTCTGCCCGGCTACAACAACAATGTCTCGGTACTAAGCAATCCCCCTGCACCCATCAGCTCCAATGGAGGCTCCCTACCCAGGACTGGAGCCCTTCAGCCCCCGACCTCACGCTATGTTCCTACCCCAAGCGGAGTGAGCGCCGCCAACCTCTCCCGCATGGGAGGCGTGCCCATTATGGTTCCTGCACAGAACCAAGCTGGTTCTCTCGTCTAAGGCTGAGGTTTATTAGCTATGTAGAGTGCCCCCTGCTGGAACTTACACTGGAAATGACTGAATGTGGAAGTGAATTTATTAAAACGAAGAGCTTTAGAGTTTTTTCACTGACTGTCCTGAAAATGTGCAGCATGTAATGTTACCTTATTTACATAATTGACTTTTTTAATGTTTATATATATTCAATCATTCTTTTGAATACATGTTCTATTTAACACATTCATTATCTTTTTTTTGTACAATGTTTTTCAGGAAATTTACAGGTAGTCTGACACACATTACTCTTCATTGTTAGCTAGAGTGACTTTTTCCATTTTTTGTTAAATATGATAAAACGTCTTGATAGAATTGTAGGTCTAGTGTACATTATTTACATTTTTATGTTTCTTTTTCCCTATCACAAACTTGTACATACCCATCAGCTAAACCAGAGAAATAAAAGAACTTAAATGCCAGTTTTTGGACTAAGTCCAGAGAAAGAGTCTACTGTATCTAAGTGTACTATGGAAAAATACATGCAGAGAAAAAGATTGTAGCATTTTTTTATTTTTTTTTTTTGGAAATGTAGCTGTCAGTCTTTTTTAGTGCAGACTTTTGAATTTTGTATACACAAGTATTAATGTAATTAGTTTGCCTGTTATTTTGATGCTGTGGAGCAGATATAGTAGTGATGTATAATATCCAGGTGATGGATTTAAAACTCTATTCTAACTGAAATTAAGATTTTATTTAAAGCATTGGACTGTATATTAAAAGGAATTATAACTGTATATTATAGTAATTAATTTGGGGAATAATTATATCTGAGACAGGCATGTTGTAGTGGATTTATTGTAAAAGTGAAACTATTTTTTACTCAAAATATTTGTCAATAAACCTGGGTTTTGGCACAGGTTTTGCATTACACATTGATATGACATAACACTGGGCAGCTAAAAACTGGGAAAAGAAACCCCATATTTCTTGGCTGAAAGTGTGTTTTTCTACTGTTATTATCCATAATCCTGAAGGTATGATGTTTTGATTGTGAAATTATTTTCTGCTTGTTGTTTTAAAAAGTGGTTATTATGACTATCATAGTCTTTCCTTCCTGATTAAGTCACATTTTAATCCAGGGCTCCCCTTCTGTACGACAACAACCAGAGAGTAAGAATAAAGTTTTTTCTCTGAGAAAAATAAGGACAGCCATCTACATCTTTTTAAATGCCTGCTTAGGCTGTGCCACAGTGTAGCAAAACACCCTCAACATAGATGAGATCACAGACGCCCACAATTAGATAATGTTGCTGTGAGGAAAAGGAAGAGTTATTCCATCCCTCCCATCCAGAGAGCACAGCCAATTGTGCTTCCTTTGCTCGAAGCCAACTGTGACATCAACATTTAAACTTGGAGTGACATAGTGAACACTTATCTGTTGCACCACTTGGGGGCGCAATCTGTATAATTGTATGCGTTTCCCTGCTGCTGCTGCATGATTGGCTATTTGAATAATTGCAAGAATGGCAATAACTGGTGTTATAATTCAGTTATAGGGAGTATGTAGCAGGCATTACAGTATATTCAATTTTTATTCATGCCTTAGAACACATCTTTTTGATTATGCTGTTTTTGACCCCTCATAATTATGCAACATAAAAGGTGTTCTAACAGAGTATAATCAGAAATCACACGTATAGACCCTAGTACAGTACATTATGGATTTTATGTAAAATCAAGATGGTTACAATGCAAGTAATATATCTATTAAACATTATCATTTGTAGGATACAATGTATATATATATATATATATATATATATATATATTCCAGCACTAATAAATTAAAAAAGCAAACTTCACTAAAAACTAAACTTTGTCAAGGAATCAACTGCTGTATTAAAATAGTCTAACTTCTACAATACTACACAGCGAGGCAGGTTCTTATAGCCATATAAACTACAATCCCAAATAATTTGGTCCTTTTACCATGTTCCATTGTCAAAATATAACTATATCACAATATTTAAAACCTTTTTACATATTACATATTACTATATTATATTATTGCCTGTAGAATGTTTTTTTTTTTTTTTTGGTAAATTGCGATCTAACAAGTACTTGTGCTACTATATTAATTTACTGTGTATTGTTTAGTGTTTCATGTATGAGAGGAGCTCAAGTCAAACTGGGACTTTTGAACACTGTTATTTATAACAGCAAAAACTACCTTTATTTCTCTATATAATCCCCTGCTACACTAATGCACTTATCCCAGTGTTTCACTGGTGCTTGGATACCGTCAAGTTATAAAGATTTTCCAGTATGCCAGTGCCATGATCGGACATGCCTGCCTCATGTCTGAAACGCTGGCCTCCCAGAAACTCCTTTAATAGCCCAAACATGTGGAAATGGTTTGGAGTGAGGTCAAGACTGTACGGTAGATGTGACAATAACTCCCTGCTCAAGGCCCAGTAAAGTTCCTGTCATGTGCAAGTGGTGTTCATAAGTGATTGTGAGTAAAGTTCCCATAGATGGATATGTCTCTACCGCTGGATGGCAACAAGTTATCGATTTTCAAGATGCAGACATTGCACTCAATGAAGGTTCTCGGGAACAACTGCAATGTGCTCCGAGCCAGCATGGACCCCCTTAGCATACACCCAGTGAGTCTCGTGAATCTAGCAAATCTCAACAGTTTATAACAAGTGTAGAGGAACATGCCAAATCTGATCGACAGATTAATCAATGGTACAAACAGGGAGCGAGACCCAAAGGCACTCGAGTCATCAAATTGTCTCGAGTATCTCATATATGGCTGTGACTTGCAAACACTGATATTTTGCCACCTCGCATTCATCTCAAGAACAGATTTAAAGCAATAATGCATGTAGGTGAGGAATACCCAAATGTGATTGAATATGGATCAGATCAGCCAGCGGCTAACGCCGCTACCAACAGATGCAAACTCAGAGTGGAACCTAGGTCAAGACTCTGATAATCAGGAATTTCACTATCAGAAACATCAGTACCAGGTCAACACCTCATGCAACCGTCTCTGATATTAACAGGGAACTTCGGAACATTCTGACAAAGCACAAGACTGCAAATCTAATCATCATCCTTGTGGGGAAGAAGAACATTTGGAAAGAGCAATCGGAATTCCTCAAGAAGGATTTCAGTGAACTCTAAAAAACCACTCCTAGCAGGGGGAACTAGCATGTTCTCATGGTTGCTTGGGCTGAACACATGGCTACAAAGAACCTGCAGTTCAAAAGAGTCAACTTGATCGACAACTTCAATCTTTTCTGGGGCCATAAACAACTGTTTAAACTGGATGGTCTCCACCCAAACAAACTTGGTGGAAGGGTGCTAAAGGAAAATATGTATTCTCTCCCTCCATCATCCTTCAGCAGAATGTACCAAAAGTGCCAAGAATGTGCTAAGTGTTTTAAACACTTTTGACCTAAATCAGCTTGTGCACGGACCCACACACAATCGTGGACACACTTTAGATTTCTCAGTAAGGGTCTAAACATCTCATCCATTCTTATTAAGGACGTAGCTCTATCTGATCACTTCTGTATTTTTTTTGATATATTGTTCTCTGTTACCACTGAATCCAGATCTGTCTCTGTCAGAAAGAGATGCATTAATGAGAATACAGGTGCACTATTTATAAAGGCTATATCTTTAACACCAAGCATTTCTGCAGACTCTGTTGATCTTCTCCTTGATTCCTTAAACTCAAAAGTTAAGAATGTAATTGATAATATTGCCGTTAAAGATCCAAAAGATGGGCAGATAGAAATCACCATGGAGAAAATCACCAGCAGTTCAGAGTACTGTATGAAAAGACAATGCCGAAAAGTTGAGTGGATGCGGCGGTAGACGAAACTTGATATTTATTATAGCATCTATAAAGACAGCCTTCTTGCTTTCAATGTAAAACTAGCCAGCGCTAGACAGACCTTTTTCTCAAACATTACAGTAACTTAAACACACACACTCTTTTTGCTACGGTTGAGAGACTAACAAACCCACTGAGAAAAATCAGTAATATTAGAAGGGCTCTTAATACATCAAGTTATGCAGTGGTCAGAAAAATCTGGCTTCCGAACGCATCATAGTACAGAGACAGCGCTCAAAGATAATAAATGACATCTGTTTAAATTCTGATTCTGGCAAAATATCAGTGCTGGTACTGCTAGATCTTAATGCTGCGTTTGACACTGTCGATCATAACATACTAATAGAAGGACTGAAAAAATTTGGTCGGGCCTTCTGGGATGGTACTAAAATGGTTCAGGTCATACTTAGATGGAAGAGGTTATTATGTGAGTATAGGAGAGCATAAGTGGACATCCATGGCATGTGGAGTCCCACAAGGCTTAATGCTTGCACCCCTCCTGTTTAACCTGTATTTGCTTCCACTAAGTCAGATGATGAGAAAGAACCACAGCTATGCTGATGATACCCAGATTTACCTAGCCTTATCTCAAAGTGACTACAGCTCCGTAGACTCCCTCTGCCAATCCATTAATGAAATTAACAGTTGGATGTGCCAAAAGGTTCTTCAGTTAAACAAGGAGAAAACTGAAGCTATTGCATTTGGAAACAAAGATGAAGCTCTGATGGTGATTGCATACCTTAACTCTACTGTAGGTGTCAAACAACTAAAAATAAAGTCAAGAATCTTGGGGTGATTATAGAGACAGACCTTAGTTTCAATAGTCATGTCAAAGCACTAACCAAATCAGCATACTATCATCTTAAACTTTAGAAAAATTAGTTGTTTGTTTCCAATCAAGACTTGGAGAAACTTGTCCATGCCTTTATCACCAGCATTGTGGATTATTTTATTGGTCTCCTCACCGGCCTTCCCAAGAAGACCATTAGACAGCTGCAGCAAATCTGAGCACATCACACCAGTCCTCAGGTTCTTATACTGGCTTCCTGTAACATTTAGGATAAATTGTAAAGTACTTTTACTAGTTTTTAAATCACTTAATGGCCTAGGACCTACAGTAAATACATTGCAGACATGCTCACTGAATATAAACCTAACAGACCACTCAGATCGTTAGGATTGAGTCAGTTAGAAATACCAAGCGTTCACACAAAACAAGGGGAGTCCGCTTTTAGTCATTATGCTGCCCGCAGTTGGAACCAGCTTCCAGAAGAAATCAGATGTTTAGCTGTACATTTATTGAATGAGCACTGTGCTACGTCCGAACTGGCTGCACTGTATTTTGTTTACCTTACATTTTTTAACAGTTTTATTTTTATTCTAAATCAAATTTTAAGTCGTTTTAAAAGCATAACTACAAATAGTTTTTATTTTAAATCAAATTTAAATATTTAAAAAATTTAAGTGCTATTATTTTCTATTTCTTTTCATGATTATTTTCTTCTTTTTTATGTAAAGCACTTTTAATTACCATTGTGTATGAAATGTGGTATACAAATAAACTTGCCTTGCCTATCATTGCACTGTACTAAGAGTTTTCTGTAAATGTCAACCAGTTTTTCTACCTTTATTTCATCCCAAGTCTCAGTTTGACTTGGACACCTTTTTGTACTTAGCATACACACTTTGTACTGACTTTTTTTTTTTTTTATTAAATGAACACTGACTACACTTAATTTTTTTTATATCACCTAGGAAATGCTAAATAGCTTGTTTGCAGTAACAAAAACAGGCATTTGGTTAAAGTGGCAAAAAGAAAGAATAAAAAAGAAAAGAAAAAAACATACTGTACATTAGTTTTCACAGGGTTTAACATTTATTTGGACTTTGAGTCAGCCATACTTTACTTTCCTCCATGCCCCGTAATCAACAAGAAATATATACAGTAAAGATATGCTAATAATATCATGGCATGGTAAGGGTGGTAACTCTACTCTCTGGTGATAATGAGTGACATGATTAGTGATTAAAAAAAACAAAACAAAAAAACTTGATATTCTTAAACAAATTCTGCATTGTCAAAAAAAATAAAAATAAACTAAGTGGCCTCTGGTTATCAGTGGGTGTTTTTCTATAAATTAGCATTAATACGCACATTAAAACATGCTGTCTACTAAGATGAAGCCACGTTACGGAAACAGCAAAAAGCAGAAAGTGTTAGATGGACAGACTAGTCATTTACGCATGTGCTCAAACGTCCCTCAATGCACCTGCCAACCCCTTCTGAACAGACAAGTAGTAACATAGCGCCCTCGTCCAGGTTTAAAAAAAGAGAGAGGAATAGAGAATACCTGATCAGTGATGGAAACGGATTTTTATTTGTCTGTTTCCTCCTAACATGCTCCATATGGCTTTTGGCCCATTGTAAAATATACAAAAAAAATAGGAAAGCACCAGGCTCTGCTGTACTGGCCTTGTGGATATGTGCACACGCAGGAAGGACAGCGAGATGAGCTGGATTAAGCTAAGCGAAAGAGAGGATGGTTAGATTTTAAGGGTCCCTTGTTGATGAAAGGGTGAAGGAGCTCATGCAGCTGGAAGTGGAATACAGAGAGAGAGGTGGGAGACAGTGCAAGGCAGACTCAAGTCTTCCTCACAACCCCGAAGACAGGACAGCACACACAGCTGCTTACGTGGGACACAGAACTGAGGGGGAAAAAATAGAAATCTGTTATAATATGGTAAAGCAATAAAAATCTTGTTACAGGTTTAAACATTCTTTTATTTCTACAGAGGTGAGATTACGTATCTAAAGTTTAAATGATGTTCACCTTTGAGTATGTAGTCAGTAAGGAGGGTGGGGACTTTCTCACTGTCCTCCTTCATGGCGAAAAGAACTGATAGAGAGGAAGGAGAAAAGCACAACATTGTCAGTAGTTATATACTTACATGACCAATATACTGCATACGCTACCTTGTATTATTTTTTTACATTGTATTGTGTACAGTATATTTGTTTCAACTTAAAATGATACTAAATGTAAAATATAACTATTTGCATATTAATCTTTATATTTTGTTATTAAATTATTTTGATTGGCTGGTTGTTGGTAAACAAATTTCTCTTTGATGAACATTTTCCTACCCACAATGCATTTAACTACTGTAGTGCCAGAAACATTTTTAGTGTTTAACTAACCTTTTAAACAGATCAATTTATGTATTAACTTTAACGTTAATATTACCATCAACTTCTACACTGGGCCACACCACGAGATGTTATAATGTTTATAGTAGCCCTAACGCAGGGCTTCTGAGGGGGTCAACGAAACAGGATGTTGAGAGAAACTAAAAATAAAAAAAGATATCCCCTCGGGGCCTATACCCTTACTGAGGATTTATGAAAGGGTTTGTGTGTGTGTGTGTGTGTGTGTGTGTGTGTACACTTTATAGCTTGCCTGAGCGCGCACGCTTAAAGGGTAGCGTGCCGCTCGCGCGCGCTCTCTCTCTCGCGCCGGCGTCTTAGGGAGACAGAGGCTGAGTCATTGCTTATATCTCTAGACTTTCTGCACGCTTTGTCTTCTCGCTTTTGCCCTGATACCTTACCGGTGCTACCTAAATGATCACACGAAGTGCGGCGGTATCAGGACCCTTAAATAAACACGCCTCCAGGTGCGGCGTATGCGGGCTGATTGCCTTACGGGGCGTTGCCTGGCAACCGCATGTACAGAGGCCACGCCTCTGTCTGTTAAGAACTCCGCAAAGTAGCAGCCTGCGGATCTACCCGTTCTGAACGGTGCAAAGTATTTTTCCGCGGCTCCGCCCCTCGTCGTTACAACATGACACTAAAAAAATGCAAAGCTGTATATTTTTATTTTACATGGTCACATTGGACCTGGAGCTTATCCCAAGAGACTTGGGGCACAAGGCAGAGTGCCAGTCCATCACAGGACACACTGACACGCTCATTCACACACACACACACACACACACACTATGGGATTTTGGGGGAAACCAATTAACCTAATCGACATGTCTTTGGACTGTTGGAAAGAACATGCAAACATGCACACAGACCTGAGATGGGAATCAAACCTGGAACATAAAGGTGTGAGGTGAAAGTGCTAACCACTAAGCCACTGTGCTGCCCCTACTGTAGGTGGTAACAACACAACCAAAATGGCACTCCTTAACATCACTGTGATGCCACGGAAAGAACTACAATACATCCCAGAACCATGGGATTTAATTCAAAACATGTTTCAGGACAGAGCTTTTCCTTAAAAGCATAGTTTTATTAAAAGCACTTAACATGCTCATTAAGACCAAGTATGTCACCTTTACACATACTTTTTGTCAGCATTTGAAGTTCCTCAACAGTTGGAGCGGCTCCTTTCTTCTCATACGGGATCACCGTGTTTAAATACTGCATAAAGCAGATAAATACAAAGACTTAAAGAAACAATGCTAATGCTCTCATATCCATAAAATTAAATTGATAATGTTTGCAATGCATACATGATTGCACATTGCACTGTAATGCTTTCTCACCTGTCTGTCCATCCCTGAGTTTCCAAATGTCTGTCTGATTCCTGTCTGCAGGATGTTAGACAGCCCCTCCATACTGAATCTCTGCAAACAGTCAGACAAGAAACATGTCAATCATCTATAAATAATGTATATATAATTTTAGTGGCAATGCATATAATTTGCCTTTAGTAGCACATCCAACTTTGCGAGACTTGTCATTAAGTCATACTATAGCATTAGTCATCCAAAGTCGGGAAGCCCTGCTTTAGATTACAACCAGACTCTAAAAAAATCTCTTGCAACATTCATTAATATTTAAACAAGCAAAAGTAAGTTTATTGGATTTCATACAAAAGAAGTTATGAAAGAAAAGACCAAAACAAAACTGATTGCAATGCGAATTCTATGAGGAAAGTATGAGCTGTCTTCGAAGTGTGATACACAACCACAGCTATACCATGTTAGAAATTAGTTTACAGTAACAGCGCAGACTGTGTGAGCTGAAACATCTGTGTAAGCGCTCTCTGCTCTTCCTGTAAGTGCTAAGTGCAGTTCAAGTTAATGGATGCGAGTTCCATTACCCAGAGACATACAGACAGTGCACTCTGACTTCAGAAAGCACCTCAACTCATTTACTTTAAGTCACACGTACAAACAGTGCAATCAGTGTAGCAGTAAGTACATCGTTCACCTACTGTGTGGCAGACATGCTCAGGCTTATTGTATTTTACTAATCGTATTTAATACTAGGCCTATATTTGAACCACACACCTTTACTGGCATGCTACCAGTCTTCTCAGAGCGGCCGGGTCCGTGCAGGCTCATGGCCTTGTCCCTGCGGCGGCGCTTGCTGAGCTCCCGCTGCTCCTTCTGTCGGTTCTGTACCTCCATGAGGGCCGTGATGAAAGTATTCTTCACCTCTTTCTCAAACTCGAGCTCGTCTCTCCGTGCCAACTGAGTCACCAGTTCCTCTGAGAACTCCCTCACTGCTATCTCCACACGGCCCAGCAGCTCCTGAAGGTCTGAGCTCGGCATCAGCCTCAATCCTAAGAACAAAAAGTTGAAGATAAGACTTAGGTTAGGCATTAATACATGTTAATGCAGGATTTTGGATAATGGTTCTTTTGTGGTTCTTCACATTACCACAAGAGGACACCATTTCCTATAACGTGCAAACAAAGCGGATGCTGATGTCTGCTTTTAGTCATCAAGATCTGTTGTGAATTCTGAGTGATTGAATTACACTGGGTTTACAAAAAACCCAGATTAAAACATGTTTTTAGCTATTGGAGTACACAGTACATATGCGACTAATGTTGCGCTACACACAGATAAAGACAGGGATATTGTTTTGCTCTTATTGTTACTTAGATTTAAATTGAATTTTTTTTGCAAATATTACATTTTGTCAAATGTTAACATCAGTAATTTTAGTAACTAACTACAGTGAAAATAGCTTAAATGAGTTAAAACACTCAATATAAATTAAGGTGTGATTTAGCACAGCTCTTATATCAGAGATTTTGAGAAAAGGTTGACCTTCATAGGAGCAGTTGTTGTTGTTGGTAGCCTGAGACAGCATGCGGATCTCCTCCAGGAGAGAGGGGTTAGCCTTAGGGGATGAGATTCCGCTTTCCTCCTCTTCCTCTTCCTCTGTCTCACCTGGATCAGGAGAGTTCTCCATCATCTCAACAATCTCCTCTATCACCTAGAATTAGTGGTTAGAGCAAACAACACCACTATTAAAAAAAACAACAACAATATTATGCTGAAACATGCAAACATTAAATGCAAGTCATTAAGTAATGAATAAAACACAGGGAGGCGTTCTGGAATCAGCAAATGTGTAACAAAGGGGCGGTGTGATATGACCAGACACAAATCACTAAGCAATCTGAAGATATAATTTCCCTATGAAAACTCTTATTCCTTTAATATCACAGCAATTTTCCAATAAATTATGATGCAATACCATTTACCATTTCATTTTGTAGAACATTAATGAGAAATGTTAGGTCCTGATATTGCTGATATTATAACAGCTAGAAACAGGACCTTTCACATTTCCTTACATATTAAATAGACATTTTCATGCAGTAAGCTTATGTAAATTGTTAGACATATTAAATGTATTTATTTATTTATTTATGGGACTTATATTATGTAGCTCATACAAGTTCTTGTTTTTATTACACTGTAAATGCTTATTATAAGAACACTAATGTATTCAAATGACTGTATTCATATTAAACTGATATTTGAATTTAACTTATTAAAGCAAATGAGTCGATACCTTTAGACTAATCAGATTTAAGAATTAAACAGGTATTTTTGGTATAAAAACAATTGTACATATTTCAAAGTGTTAATTAGGATGCATGTAAGATTATTTAGCTTAACAAAAAATTAAGACACAAATGTATAAACTACATAAAGGTATGATGAGGTTAACTCCTTTATTTATTTCCTGATTCATTTTCTATACGTTGCTCTTTTCTTGCTAATTCCTTTACAATATCCAAAACAGAGCACACTATATACAGAATAAAGCACACTATTAAGCTTAAGGTACTGCTGTTAATCTTAACCATCTCCACTGGTGATACTAATCTGAAATAAAGTTATGACGTATACTCATGAGTGACATCATCAACTGCAAACGCAGTGTGTGTAAATCAAGCCGTTCCATCGTGAGTGCATCACCGGGGAGTGTTTAGCGGCTGGTTGAGGAGTCAAGAGGGTCTCACCTGGTCAGCTGTGATGAGAGGTTCTTCACTCAGACAGTTTCCATTTTCATTCTTCTCATTCATCTCCTCCTCCTCTTTTTCGTGTATCTATAAAAAGTAGGTTAGGAACACGGTTGTTATGACAACGCTCGGCTCAAGTCTGCTACTATTAACGTCATCCTGACACAAGACAAATGGCAGAGTGGAAGGGCAAATGACTCTACATTATTCCCTTATTATGTTATCTAATATGTTGAGTGCCGCTGAATATTTTCGCCACAACCTAGCTGTACATTTGATGAATGGTGTCTAATGGAAGGTCTTTTTGAAATCTGCTGAATTGTTATATACATACAGCTTTTTAAGTGCTTAATGTCTGACAGATAAAGTCTAAATAACCACTCATCTACACCTTTTTAAGCTTTTAATGATTCGATATTGTCTGGCAATTGTCAAGAATTAAAAACGACAATTTGTTGGAGTCTGGAAAAAAAATAAAACAGAAGTCAAACCTAAAAGGATAAAACACAATCAAGCTGTCATTTTTCTAGAAATCACATGTCTGGGCTGATGCAAGGCTCCAAGCACTTAAAGTGATTTTGCTGCGTGTTATTATCTGTCTGAACGGTATGAGCCTGGTGTGGAGGAAAGGGATGAGACTTTGTTTCAAAGGATAGATAAAAGGAGACAGAAGAAGCACTCTTTCCTTAGGGACATCTTTTGAATACAAATAAGGGCTAATAATCTCAGAGATAGTATTTCAGTATAGAGAAATATTTGAAAATTTTTAAAGTTAGACAAATATATGACATTATTGGACATAAGATGTTTCTCCATTTACGGTTAATCAAATATTTGTTCGAAGAACTGACCAAAGCTTGCTTGCTTACTTCATCATCTGAAAGGTTGCCATTCAGTGTCTCTGAATTCGGGCCATCCCAGCTGGACACAGAGGACGGCAGATAGTTATCAGTCAGAGCGTCCCATACACTACAAAGACAAACAGTCACAATGATAAACACAAACTTTACACACACACACACAGAACAGAGACCACATATGCAATATTCGACCTAGTAAAAGAGATATTTGGCAACCCTCAGTCGTCGGCGGTCGTTATGTTATGAATGTGTTTTGTGGCCTTATTTCATTGACAAATTTTTTTTTGTTGTTTTTGATAACAATGCATAACTATCATTTTCTCCAAAATAAAAACTTGCTCATACAGTGGTGTTCAAAATAATAGCAGTGTGTTGAATAAAGTGAGTAAAGCTCCATATCTATATGATAACTTTTAATTTAAATCACACAAATGAATTGGACACCCTGCACATTCTATTCTGAATCACAACATGAAAAAAAATTTGCTAAATATATTATTAGTTTAATGTAAGTGAAGGAAAACAAATATTAGTCTGTTAAAAAAAAATAGCAGTGTGGAGTTCAATTAGAGAGGTAAATTAAAAACAGGTAAGTAAAAAACAGGTGTAAAACAAGTTCCCCAGGATTATATTTAAGAATAAATGCAGAAAAGGTTGTCCTGTGCAGTTCCCTCTGAAAATCAGAGTAAAATTGGTTGTCCAGACATTGTTCAGAAGAACAGCGTACTTTGATTCAAAAGTTGATTTGAGATGGAAAAACAAACATAAAGAAGTGCAGAAAATGATAGGCTGCTCTGCTAAAATGCTAAAATGCTTTGCTAAAATGATACCAAATCATTTTTAAGCTTTAAAATGGAGACCAAAACCAGAAAGACGTGGAAGAAAACAGAAAACTACCATTCGAATGGATCAAAGAATAACAAAAATTGACTCGAACATTTAAAGTTACCTGTGAGTACTGATACTATTAGAAGACAGCTATGTAAAGTCAAGTCCTCGCAAAGTCCCATTGTTGGAAAAAAGACGTGCTGAAGAGGTTACAGTTCACCAAAAAACACATTGACTGACCTAAAGAGAAATGGTGCAATATTTTGTGGACTGATAAAAGCAAGATTGTACTTTTTGGGTCTAGACCCCCAAACACTGAATTCAAGCCACAGTGAACTGTAAAGACAGTGAAGCATGGAGGCACAAGCATCATGATATGGGGATGCTTCTCGTACTACGGTCTTGGTCTTATTTATCAGATTTTAGGGATTATGGATCAATTGAAGTACATCAGAATATTTAAAGAGGTCATCTTGCCTTATGCCGAAGAGGAAATGCCCTTGAAATGGGTGTTACAACAAGTGACCCCCAAACATACCAGTAAGTGAGCAGCATCTTGGTTCCAGACCAACAAGATTAACGTTATGGAGTGGCCAGCCCAATCCCCAGACCCTAATCCAATAGAAAACTTGTGGCCTGACATTAAAAATGCTGTTTCTGTGGCAAAAACAAGAAATGCAGAGGAATTGTGGCGTGTAATAAATATTAGTTTAAAGATGCACAAGAAAGATTAAACTTCAAGCATTTTTGTTTAAATGGTAAATTCATCACTTTATAAAGATGAATGATGACAGCTATTTTTTTTAACAGACTAATATATAAATATATATATATATTTTTTTTTCCCACTTTCTTTAAACTAATAATACATTTAGCACCTTTTTTTCGTGTTGTGATTCAGAATAGAATGTGCAGGGTGTCCAATACATTTACGTGATTTAAATGAAAAGTTATTATATGGATATGGAGCGTTACTCACTTTTTCAACACACTATTATTTTGAACACAACTGTACTTGCTGTTCATATTTTATGGTATCCCAGCTTGTGCTAGTTAGTAATTAGACTTTAGCCATTTACAATACATGTTTAGTCCTATATATAAATAAAAAATAGTCCTTTTTTAGGATTCCCAAAACCCCCACTGAACCCTAAGGATTAACGATAAGAAACAAAATGCTATTTTTTCAGTCAAACAGACTGTATGAGAAATGTTTCTATAAGCATCCATAACATATCAATACTGCAGACCAATCAATCTAAGAACAAGCCCTCATTCACATTCAACACTCATTCAACAGAAAACCCCTTACAAAGGCCACTGGGACACAACAGGGACAAACTGGTACTGGTACTCATCTACTGTCTGCCCACAGCATCTGAGAGCAGCTGACCAAACAAATCTTCACTTTCTACACAACACTGTGTTAATGGGCCCAAAAAACAACAACATTCTGAATACTAGTTGCAGAGCATTATTTTATAAATTTAACACATGCCATAGCCATATGTGTTTTGAAATCATAATGTAGAATATATTCATGCAAACACCGAATGGCTATTTGAAATATTTCACATTCTATCTCAGGGTGACATTATTCAATTACAAAAATCAGTAACATTTTACAGAAGTATCTATTTATATTAATCGAGATTAACTTTCCAATTATCCACAAATGCTTCATTACCAGTTTATACACAAGCACCTTATCTTCAGCTTTATAATTATTATGAAGCTTAAGCTAGTTAATGTCACTTCCTTTGATGTTAGCACTAGATTATTTAGTTGGCTCTTTATTAGATAATGTTTCTCCCAGTGTGACAGTGGTCATTTTCCTTTTTCCTACAGCTGAGCATGCAATGCTAAAATGACCTGGGAAATAAGAAGCAAATAAGACTGTTGTAATACACCGGTGTTTTTTACCGACAGTCAAATAGAACGGGGGGGTAGCAAATGCGTTTTTCAGTCATGTTCATAGATGTAACTAATACAATAAAAGAAAGAGAGAGAGAGAGAGAGAGAGTGTGTGTGGTAATAGCCTACTCTGCTCCACTGAGTACTGACTGGCCAGATACGCCCATAGATGTACATTAGTGAGCTTGTTCGTCCTGACATAAATCAAACCATTAAAAATGCTATTGCTGGACTGTTTTAGGTCAGTTATCTTAAATGATTTGTCCGCTCAAATTTACGTCCTTATTTGATGCATATTAAATGTGCAGATTTGGTGCATATTAAATGTGCAGAACATCACAACTGTTGTACAGTATATGTAATGTCTTCTCATGGTTGAACTAAAAACTTAAATTAAACAGAATATATATTATATTTTTATATACATATATTTTAGATATATAATATATATTATTTATAATTATATCTACAATTTAGGGGAAATATAGTATATATAAAATAGTATAAGAAAGGATTGCTGATCAAGGATCTGAAAGAAGTATAATGATATATATATATATATATATATATAGTGTGTGTATACAGTATATGTGTATATGTACTGTATATGTGTGTGTTTATATGTACTGTATATGTGTGTGTTTATATAACAATGTTTTAAATTTCGCAACTTTATTCCTGACCTATTTGGTGTGTTCTTAGGACTTCATGATGCTTTTTGTTCACTAATGTTCTCTAACAAACCTCTGAGGGCTTCACAAAACAGCTGTATATTTTTATAGACACAGGTGGGCTCTATTACCTAATCAGGTGACTACTGAAGGCAGTTGGATATTAGTTAGGGTTATCAGAGCAAAGGGGCTGTACTGTATACTAATGCATGCCACAATTTTCAGATTCTTGTTTGTAATAAATTCTTTTGAAATTTATCGATCATTTTCCTTCCACTTCACAATTTTGTGCCACTTTGTGTTGGTCTATTTCATTAAATCCCAATAAAATACATTTATGGTTGTAACATGACAATGTGGAAAAGTTCAAGGGGTATAAATACTTTTGCAAGGCATTGTGTGTGTATATATACTGTATATGTATGTATGTATGTATGTATGTGTATGTGTGTGTTTCTTGAACAAACAACTACACTATGAACAAAGCAGTGACCGCTGCATGCAGGAAAGGACCGAGTGTGCAGTTATAGAGGAAATAGATTGTTGTGTCTGTGTGTAGGTGGGAAGAGGTGTGGTGCCTATGTTAATTTCCTACACTGTGTCTGATTCTCCAGTTTAGTGGCTCGAAGGCACTGTGTTGTTTTAAAGACAGCTCTATTCTAGATGGAGGGCATGTTTGTGCTGAATTCTGTAAACAGGCACAGATTTGCCTGTGACTGATTTAGGCCAAAAACAAGAACCACAGGGAAGAACGTCACAGCAGGAGCCTCTGAGTAAAACTGCTACATGCAGGCCAAAAACTGACTCAGAACTCAATAAGCCTTCAAACAAGCCTTCTGTGCTTAACAACTGCAATTCCGAGTGACACGAGCATATGGTCGAAGCTCTGAGAAGTCTGTGAACTAGGAGGATGAGATTACTGAGAGGTAACACTACTAACTATCAATCTTTTGGGCTAAATAGAGAAACAAGATGTTGTACAGTAAGCATCTCTGTTAATACAGTGCTTGGTAGGAATGCTGTACTAGGAAAAAATAAGAGGTGATTTATCATTTAATAGACTTTTCTTTTTCTGCTGACAAAGTGTAATTCAAAAAACGACCAACGTCTCAGTTCTCATTGCATTGACACAAATTTAAACTTCGCCTCTGTGCGTTTGGATCAAATAACACATTCAAAAGCATATCTACACCGATGTGATATATTTAGTGTTTTATATTCCAAACACTGAGACCTAGCAAAATAAAGAGCAGCATGATAACAACCTGGTGGTAAAAACTGGACTAGACAAACAAAACCTCTGATGTGTAAAAAAGAAAAAATGTTCAGTTAAATTTCAGGACTGTAGACACATAAAAATATACACACAGGTGATGGATTGCACCTTGTTTAACAGAGACATGGACATCACTCATGAGCTCATACTCACTACTGTAGTTGTTGAAACTGGCTAATATAAATGTAATATTAACTACAAATTATTACATACAGTTTATGAAACATATCTACTGTAATGCTATGGATATATACATAAAAATATACATATACATAAAAAAACAACTTCCTGATTAAGTATTATCACTATAACAAAGTAACATCTTTTATGAACAAGTCACCGCATACATAATTCTAAATTAAAGAGTGAAAAAAAAACACTCACTCTTCATCCTGCAGTCGCTCCTCATCCTCCTCAGCATGAGACTGATCGCGTACCGGAGCCAGTCCTTCTGTCTTGGTGTTGTAGTTGTGGAAGCACACGTTCAGCTTCTCGTCAAACTCGTTCACCAGGTCCTCCATGGACTTAAAACTCATCATCTCTGAGAAGTTCTCCAGCTCAGAGAAGTCCTCCCGGCACAACGGCGCAAGAGGAATGGTCCCGTAAGCTCGGTGCGGTGCCAGCTCCGGTTCCAGTTCCTCTTGCATCTTGCATGGCCGGAGATCCTCGAACTCCTCATCGAGACAGACAAGTGGAGCCTCCATACTTCTGCCCACACTCACACGGCCACTTAAAGATCTGTTCCTAGACGGGCCTGGCCAGGCAAAACACAGAGCTTATTTTTTTCCACCACAAAAAAAAAAAAAAGTTCAACATTTCCATTGAGGTTTCTGTTAGGAAGCACTTAAAGACGTGGGACAAATTTAGTGCTCAAAGGAAAGTGCAAATGTACAGTAACACATTATTTATGCATAAATTCTAATTGCTTCTATTATCTATAGATCATAAGAATAAGTTTTCAGTATCAATTTTATGTTTGCTATCCTAGGACTAGGCTTAGGCTGTGTCTTGAAATATGGCCGTCTAGGTTACAAGAACGCCTTATCAGCTTCCCACATACAACTAACGATACTAAGGAGATAACATCACAAAGAGATTCACATAACTCAATAGTTATTTGCAGTTATTGTCAGTTTGTCAGCATAAGCACTTTTTTATGTCTATTCAACAATAATGTTATTTTGTAAATGTGTGAACATGTGGAAACACAGGGACAGGTGCATTTCACCCTGTTAGCACCGAAAATTATGAACAATATTTGACCACGTGTGGGAGAAGAACTGTTTACGGAAATGAGAAATTTTACATGTGAGAATAAAACAGATATTGTTTATATATCTGTTTTATATTATGATATATTGTGTAAAAAATTGTGTGAAAGAAAAAAAAATTATAAAGTTGCAGATATAGTTTTTACATACAAGTTATACAGGGTGGGCCACGGATAAGTAGCCCGAATTCAATAACGGTGTATTAGAGGTGATCTACTTTTCTGTGGCCCACCCTGTTTAACCTTTATGTAAAAACTACATCTGTGACTTTGTAATTTCATTTGTGTTGCTAATAACTTGCAGGATTCCACAGATCAGATTTTATTCTAAAATGAAAAATTAAATTCATACCTTGGTTAGTTTATCTGAACTACAGTGGAAACCCTGTGATGAACTCGGGGACTCAGGGACACACACCATTAGAAAGTAATTATGCAGAACGAAAGTGATGTTCTTTAAACAAAAGAAGACTCCTCAGTCTTACATACTGCATGCCCAATTAGATTTTTTTTAAGCATGTTTGTAACACCAGGCAACATAATAAACCATAAATATGGGCTAAAATACATTTGCATATCTTTAATATGGTATTCATAATCTCAAATTATAGAAATTTACATGTTACATTTGTGTAAATAAGAAACTCTTCAGTTTAAAAAAAATTGCAATAATTTCCCACAAATGTAACATGAAATGTATTTATTTCTATGGGATTTTTACATTAAAAGCTACAGATTTGTATTATTTTTGTGAGCTGTAATTAAATTTGTGGGTGTTAAACAATGTTCTTTCAAAAAGTTGCACCTCTTTGCACAATGAACATTTAATAATTATGCATTATCCATATTAGAGCACTTTACTTTGCCAGATAAACCCTATAAAGACTTCCCAGAATAACGATTGATGTGGTCTGCAATACGTCACTTAGGTTAATTACTAATTGTTAAGGAAACAGTAGGTACATTCCCAGATAACAGCTTTTTATATATCTAAACATCTTGAACACCCTCAATGTAGACAAATACAAAATACAATTATATTTTTTTACAGAATATTTTTAGATAAACATATATATATATATATATATATATATATATATATATATATATATATATATATATATTTGGGAAAAAATATCTGCTAATAGAATAAAACAATTTTAAACAGAAAATGTGACAGATTGTACAAAACGTACAAAAAAAAAGATGTTTCAAATGATTTTTTCCCCAATGACTCATCTCTTTTACTCTAATTCATAACCAAATATCTTTTGTTTATAAATATCATATCAGTATACATGAACAGCCGAAGAAACAAAAATAGGTTTTAATATATTGTGCCTATGCATTTTCTTTTTTAGGAATTACTCAGAAGGTTTTGACCTTCAAATCTACTCAAGTGTACACTCCTCTGGGATATGTCTCGTTCCATTTCCATGCCTAAAGCCATAACACAGCAATGTCACTTTAAAATGAAAGTCATTGATTAGAAGTAGAGGTTGCGGTGACAGGGTGACGAGCAGCTGACCCTGATTCACTCGGCCAGAGAGAGGAAATTGTGTAATAGTAATTACAATGTTAAAAACAAAGAGCAAATGTTATGAAATACAAAATGGGGGGAAAAAAATCAAATTAACACATTTGTCTCTGATTAAAAATAAAAACATGATCTATTTTATTCAATTACCTATTCATTTTATTACACAATCTTGTAATTCTTTCTAATAAATATATTATTACTATGTTATTACAAATATAAATTTGTAAATACAGTGTTTAAATTCTTGATCCTTTCATACACCTGCCTTGTACAGGAAGAACATAATAGGCCACGAGACTCAAGCAGAGAAAAAATATGGCGGCACAAGACAACTAAAAAATGACTAAAACCAACCAACCAAATTAATCAAAACACCATGCTTAAAATAATAAACAAAATTACAACATGCCATAAATCCTAGCTAAAATATTGTAAATACATAAACCCTATGCTGTAGACTGAATGCTGGACATATCAAAGAAAATATGTGCATTAATATAAAGGACTCTAAACATGACACTAAAAGGAAGCTGGTTAAAAAGAGGAAGGATACAAACAGACAGTGATGAAAGGATGGATGAAGATCAATGCTACATGCTCCCTAGAGAGGGAGATGGTGGGAAAACAATGGGGACGAGAGAGTATTTACCTGCAGTCGAATCCTCGTTGTTGTGTAGCAGGCTGGAGACTGGTGAAAGCCCCTCCTAGTCCGAGCTGGTCAGAACCACACTAGCGTCAGCAAATCCCCTGCATGATGAGCAATGGTGGACACTTTCATTTCTGTCTCTCAGACCAAGAGAAAACAACTCTCACAATGGCTGTGCTGTCTCTTTCTCTCTCTCTCTCTCTCTCTCTCACTCCACTGTTGTTCAGTGTATGCTAGCAGAAGCCCAGGCTCTCGTCTCCTGATCAGTAAGCAGCAGTAAGCCTTATTCTCCTCACCGAGCCTGCGCATTGCCACGGCAACCGACATCCCATCATTTTCCCTCCTTCACCCCTCCTCAATCTGCTGCTCTCCTCATCCACCTCATTCGCTTACTCTGTCCACGCCTCCACCCTTCCTCCCCCTTTCCGTCTTATCTCTTTTTATCCCAGGCAGAAAGGCCTCTATATTCATGAAAGAGGAATGAGGGAGAGGAGGGAGAGATGCTGCAGGGCTTCATTCACACCTTCCTCTCTTTTGTCACCTGCCATGTGGCAGGGGGATGACAGAAGCCTTCTTTTTTTCTGCCTCTTCACTATTCTCAGCATCACTTACAGGCTCAGATTTACAATACAGGAATGTAACACTTGTACATAAGGGCCATACAAGCGGACATTTTTGACTTAACTCTAACAACAGACATAAGAGAATAAACAACATTAACATGTTTTTTAAAAATGCATTTGAAATTTTACCAGACAAAAAAAAAACCACAATCTGTACAATTTATTATAGAGCCGGATTAATCTCATTACAAAACAGTCACATTTATCTTCACAATTGAATCAAAAACAATGAGAATAATGCATGGGATTTAAACCTAAATGTTGTAAAGACATATTGTGTGTAATGAGGTCAAAACATGTTCATGTTAACCTACAAGCAAACTATAAATAGAGTCATAAACCTTCATGTGCATAGCTGATCTCATGTGCTAATTTTAAGCAATGGTCCATAAAGAGTCCTCGTACATTCAGACACATCTAAACTCCTCCTCTTTTCTTCCAAAATTCATTTACACTCACATTAGTGCACACATGTCTGATGCTTTGCTCTTATATTTATTGTTTTTAACCCTAGACTTGTGTTATTTTGTTCTGGCATGGAAAAATGCATACAATTTTAAGCTTAAACCAATACAACAAAATGAAAAGCTTGTTTAAGTAAACTAGCTGAGTTTAATTCCCTTGTCTTTCAAATATATCCATCAATATAAGATTAACTTTTTGAACATTTACATCAGTATACTTAGATGAGCCATAATGTAAAAAGAAAACTGGTACTGGTTAAATGCCAAATTGTCATGGCTAGATGATTGGATCAAAAGGTCTCCAAAACAGCTGGTCCAGCATGCAGTGGATAATACCTACGGAAATAGGCTAAGGAAAGACAATCAGTGAACTGGGAAAAGGGTCATGGATGCCAAAAGCTCACAGATGGGCATATGACGTGATGACTAGCCCGATAAATAGAGCTACCTTACAGTTATTTTTAAAGGTTATTGTTTTTTTTATGCACCTTTTCTATTATAAAATGTGTCGGAACACAATGAGTATTAAGGCTTCTTTCAAGAGGAGCTGTACAGTTGACTGTTTATGCTGACCTGTGTCCACCACCAAAAGCACATGCAAAGGGCATGTGAGCATTAGACCTAGACCACTGATCAATGGAACAAGGTGACCTAGTTTCATACCGTAAATCATGTTTTCTTTTACATCATGTGAATGGCCAGGTCCATGTGCATTGCTTACCTCCGGAAGAAAGCAAGCCGGCGGAGGTAGTGTGATGCTCTGTGCAATGTTCCTCTGGGAATCCTTGTGTACTACAATCATGTGGATGTTACTTTGGCATGCAACACCTACAGTACCTAAACTTTGTTGCATACCATGCACAGCTTTTCATGGCAGCAGTATTTCCTAATGACAGTGGTCTTCTCCAGCAAAATTATTTTCCCTGCCACACTGAAATGCTTTGAGGAACTTGATAAAGAATTACAAGTGTTGACTTGGCCTCCAAATGGCCTCCCAGAAATCTGTTTGAGCATATGTACTGTAGGATGTGCTGGACAAAACAGGTCTGTGTTCAATCAAGACAACACTTCACAACTTACAGGATTTCAAAGATTTGCTGCTACCATAGTGGTGCCAGATACCACAGCACACCTTCAGAGGTCTGGTGAACTCCTTAACGGGTCAGATATTATGGCTGATTGACAAATTTTAGCCCCTTTAAGTATGCAACCAGTTTCTGTGTTTAAAGACAGCTGGCAAGCATCATGCATACAGTGAAAAAGTATTTGCAGACCCCACCATTTTTTTTTTTTTGGCATATTTGTCACACTTAAATGATTGAGATCATTAAACATAATTTAGTATTATACAAAGATAGCCTAAGTAAATGTAAAATGGAGTCCAAACCTACCTGGCCCTGCATGAAAAAAGTAGAGTAGGTGAAAAAGTTCCCTTAAACTTAATAACTGGTTGTGCTTGGCAATGCGTCTTCCACATTGCTATGGAGGAATTTTAACCTATTTAAGGTGATGTCAATATAATGAGGTCAATGACATGAGGTCAATATAAAAATTATTTGAATTTAACACGTCTATTATCTGTTTCATAGTTTTATCCTATAAGTGTCACTTCCATATGGAAGAATGAACTAACACACAATTAACTTTCGTTGGATAGCGACTTTGTGGCAACGCATGAACAGCATTTTACAGGCATCCCTATCCAGAGCTATTTACCGTGTATCTCATGACACATTTAAGCAGGTGAAGGTTAAAGGCCTTGCTCAAGGGCCTTTTAACCTGGAAACTCTGTAGTGCTGGGGTTTAAACCTGGGACTTTCGGATCAGTAAACCAACACCATAACCAGTGAGATGCTGCTGTCACAACATTCATGTTAACAGACATGAATGACAAATTAACTAGTATTTTACAAATCAATTTGAAATCTGCCACTATACCTGTCCAAGCACTGCATAATCAACTGACCTACTGATTTATTCTGTATTATACAGTATAAACATTTTGCATCATACAGTATAAGGTTAAATACACACTTCAATTCGGTATTTAAATCTATCAAACCAGAAGGAGTAATATTGCTAAAAAAATATGTCAAAATGATAAATAGATAAATTGCATGAGGCCAAAATGCATACAGGATTTTTTTTCTACCATATGGTTGATTTAATTTTCCACCTTCATTTTTATATGGAAAAGAGTGAGAGAAATCATCAAGCCTCCTGAGGCACAAATTGTGATGACCTGATTTTTCCTGAAGAGGAACTGGCCCCCCACCACTCGACAGAGACGTGCATACAGTACACCCTCTACAACAGTCAGAAGAGAGTCTGAATGACGGAGAGGGCGCTGTTGCTATAACAACCGGTCAGCTATGCTGAGGACTGCACTTAAAGTGGTTTCTTTGGTTCGAGTTCAATAGCAGCTCCTTATTCATCTCCACATTCTTGTAGCTTTGCATAAAGCGTTAGTGCCAACATCTTCATAAAATTTGTCGCTTTTATTTTAAGAGATACATGCTATGCTTCTAAAAATTCTTTATTGGTCTTTTCTCAACCCAAACATATGAACTGGGGCTTGCTGTGCAATTGACACTTTTTACTGTGGTCTTAAGCTTAATAGCTTGTGCATTGTTAATTCTTACACACTTATATTTTTTAATTATGTCTATTTAGCGGGAACTTCATTTAGCTCAAAATTCTAAATGAACACAATTCTTCAGAATTTTAATTTTCTTCAAGTCTGCTTTTTCTTTTAAGCTCAAGTCAAACTGGTCCAACTGAACAGATTTGACTAACACCTACTGTACCATATGGTGACTTTTACACTTCTGAAGAAGTTTCAGAGACAAACTAAACTGTTCCATGGTAAATAGCACACTAGTCAAGTGCGATGCTTTAATGCAACATTAATGCAGGTTTAGGTCAGTCTTTCATTGAGCATTCTGCAACACCCAGCTCTCTCCTGGCTGCGATCAATAACAAGAGCCGCTGCTCTTCTTGCTATTTCAGCCTTCAGTCTGAAAAACAGAGCTGTCAGCAGCACTTATGTTCTGATCAATATTGCTCTTCCACTGCTTAAAGGAAGACATCATATAGCTACATACTTTTCTAAAACAACTTTTCTAACCATCCAGCCTGAAAAGGATTGAACAGATGGAAAGTAATTCACACAATACATCATTTACAGATCAGTAGAAATAAGTGCTTTTACCCCATTGTCCATACTATTGGTAACAACAACAACAATAATAATAATAATAATAATAATAATAATAATAATAATAATAATAATTAAATTAACTAATTATTATCTTCAGTGACCGCTTGATCCTGGTGAAGTTGCAGTGGATAACAGATCCTAACAGTCTCAGAGCCTAACACTGGGCATGAAGCAGGAATGCAACCTAGACAGGATGCCAGTCTATTAAAGGGCACCATGCACACACATTCACAGACTTACTGTATCAAATTTACAACTAGGGCAATTTGGTGTAAACAGCTCATCCACTGGCATGTGGTTAAATAAAACCTAGATGAAACTCATGTGCAGGATTGCTGCATCACCACCACAAAATAAATAAATAAATAAATACTACTACTAATCATCACCATAACGACTATTCTAGAGCATGGTGCTGTAATGGAATAACTGCAGAGTAGAACACCTCAGTAAATTCTTAAAGACACAGAAGTTATCAACACCTTGTACCACACAGGAGCGTGGTTCTGCCCTCTAGTGATTACCATGACTAACTGCAGTACAGTGATTAGTACTGTATCCCTACTTCTGAAAGGCTTTCAAAATTCTGAAAATGTGAAAAGAAATTGCATAATTTTTATTATACTAAAAGTAGTTTTATTCAAAAAGTTGCACATGTAAACATTTCCTGAGACTCCTTTAGCTTTGACTGTGAAATGCATTTGATGTTGCATTTTGACAACCTAATTCAATGTCACATTTATTTCCGTCCAGAGATGCATACATGTGAAAGTCTTTGGGATGCTTCAGAGTAACACTTGTACAGAGTTTGCATCCTGGAATGTTCACATTAGATTATCTGCATTGCTTTGTGATTCCCTTCCTACCCTGACGCATGCATCACTCTGGAACAGAGTAAATCTGGAATCATCAAACTACATGACCTTTTTCAATTGCTTCTAAGTTCAATCTTTATGCACCCCAGCAGTTAAAGTTTTTCTTCTGATTCGTTTCACTAATGAGTGGTTTATTAACAGGGCCACAGCTCTTTATTTGTATGAGTTCTCGTTGGACTGTGAGTGTGGACATGTTTTCAATTTAAATATTAAAAATGGCTATAATTTCTACTGTATATTTGTTTAAGATACAATTTCACCAAGTAATCTCTGATCACAGTTATTCCTGATTTCTTTCATAAAGGGAACAGTTCAGCACTGTCCTTCCAAGTCTTAATAATGCATTGAACAGTTCTTAACTCACTTTCAGTAGTTTCAGCAATCTCATTAGGTGTTTTCTTTGCTTCTAAAGTCAATTTTTGTTACATGCTTATATGCTAACAATAACGCCTGTCATAAGACAATATAGTTTCGTTTCAGCAGAAATAAACATTGCTGGGGGTTTCTTTCAGCAACTCATTAAAATAATAACCATTTAAAGTAGATATTAAAGTAAAATGTAATTATGACAGATTTTTCATGATCCATGAATATTTTAGCACCATATTGAGAAACTGAAAGCTTTGAATTAACGTATAAACAAAGTTAACATCTAATTAAACATCAGGATCAGCAAAATTTCCTCAGCTACTTTTACAAAAAGACCTGACACTAGTCCAACCAAACATGAAAGATATGCAATAGTGTTTGCACTATTGTTCCCTAATGCTAGCACACCAATGTACAGTATCTTGCAAATGCATTAATTTCCCTTGAACTTTTTCACATTTCGTCAGGTTACAACTACAGTACAAATGCAAACATATTCTATTGGGATTCTATTGGGATCTATTATAATGCGATAGACCAACACAAACTGGCACATAAATGTGAAGTGAAAGGAAAATTCCTCAAGTGTTTAACTGATAGTACTTAAGTTAGTAACCTATAAACCGAATGTAAGGATCTATAAAATGATGGAAACTACAAAGCACTTCTGTGAATAAGAGCGTCTGCCAAATGCCTAAATGTAAATGTGCCACTTTGTGTTCGTCTATCACATTACATCCTAGCACGTAAAAATACATTTACGTTTGTAGTTGTAACATGCAAGGGGTGTAATTACTTTAGTTATATAGCTGGGAGTATAGTGAAAGCTTTTTTTTTTTTTATCCCTCTAGTCTTGTCTGGTTCGAGATAAAGAGGAGGATACTTTTTAAGAATAGGGTAGGCTGTCAATCTGTATTATACCTCACTTAATTCAAGAGGAGTCTTATAATGACTTGCCTACTTTACAACGCAGTCTGTGGATATAAACAGACACATCAAGTCAACATGCCAACTAATCCAATATGATGAAATAGTAACACTGTGTCTGCATCCGCATCACTTCTGGTTCTTCAAGTGTCCAGGATTAGAGCTGAGAAGGTGGAGAAGAAACATTTCACAAAAGAAAACAATGAAAACTTCAGAGGACTTTTTTAATCAGGGAAATCTGAGTAAAAACATTTTCATTTACAGAACACGAAATACTAGCAGTGACAGCAGCTTGTGTACTGCATAGTAAAAGATCTTTAAAATTCCCTTTGCGCTAATTCTGCGAGTACCTTAAAAGCTTTTCGTAGGTGATTTCTAAAGACGTCATTTCCAAAACATATATATACTTTCATATCTGTAAATAAATTTTGTACATACATAAATTTCATATATAACTGTGAAATGCTGTTTAATGCACTTTTTTTTTTTATCTCATAATGGTAAAGGATTAAGAAGGTAAAACTGCAAGCAAATCAAAAGATAGATTTTTTCCCCTCCTATCATTCTCTGGAAATAAGAATAATCATTCGAAACTGATGGATGGCTGGCATACCAAAAAGTAAGCACTTCATTCTATGGCATTTGGGAACTTTTATTGAAACTATTTTTTGGAAAACCTCTCTGGAACTTTTAAGCAACGACTCATACACCAGTGTCACTTCTTTTAAGGCAACAGCACTCAAAACTGTCTATTTTAAAACACACACACACACACACACACACACACACACACACACACACACACACACACACCTAATTAATTATGTAATTTACAGTAAATTAATACTGACGAAGATCCCTTTTTCTGGGAAAACAGGAAATACTGGACCAAAAGACTGTCCTGACAGTTAAACCTGGGACATAAAAACGATCCCTGCTGTTTCTAAATGCTCGCAATGTGTCACATTAAGGAATGATTATAAAGGATGAAAATTTTAACAGTTACAGTACTACACTGGAAATAAGTAAGAACTATTTTGTAACTCTTGGAAAAAAAAAAAAAAGGCTAGTCTATTGTACACACTCTTTTTTTTTAAACAGTGCATTAAGTTATACTTGTTATAGTCAAATATTTCTGTAAGAGTTAGTCAACAGTTACCAGTTTGTTAAGCAAAGATATCTTATTTCCAGTACTGCAGATAATGAAATTCAGTCTAATCAAAAATTAGGCACAAATCTCAAGACATGACTTCATTAAAGCCTCACAAATTCTGGCATTAAATTTACAGCACGATATGAAACACTGAATGACAACGAGGCGGGTCTACAAAACTCTAAGAATATCGTCTAATAAGATGATCCTCAGTACATCATTAGCGTCTCGGGTGAATTTCAACCAGGAACTTAGCCTCGTTGGGTCAGCACTCACATTATATATGTATACAAGTCCTTATCAACTTAGGTTTGGTCCTGCTCATGGCTACATTACCTTTTATGTGCGCAAACAGGACATATCGATTATTTTCTGTAAAATTCAACTCCAAACTGAAAGGACTTTGAATATTATAACAAACAAGTAAGAATTGAAATTAGCGACATTAAAAAACCTAACTGCATGAAAATGTTATAAAAATTTAATGGTAAGAGAGATTTATCTGAGACAGTTGCTAAATAGTAGGTATCCTGACATTTAAAAAATGTAAGAGGGAAGTGACAGGAATGTGGGATCAAATAAAGTGAAATTAAATTTAAACGAATAATAAAAAAAATGGTGAATTGATATTAGGAGGAGTGTTCAAGTCAAACCAGGACTTGTGATAAAATTTTATGTGAATGATGGCAGAAAGCCTCCAAGTACATTGCGGTAATTACTCTTAGCTGCAGTAAAACATTTGAACGGTGCAACTGCTTTAAAGAATGCCATACTCCCTTGAATTGACGATCCCTGCCGAAGTGGCTCTTGAGCTCGCTGACGTCGTTCCTGTGAACATTTGGAGAGTGGGGGGCGAATTGCCTGATTTGATCACCGAAAGGGTTCTGATTTTGCAGGACATCTTACTGCCCACCACACAACTTGCACATCTCAGAAAGCCGGCCGGGAGTTATTACCACAACCCCCCATACGGTCCTGATCTCTCCTTAAGTGATCACATGTTTGGGTCATTTAAGGAGTTCCTGGGAGCCCAGAGTGCCAGGTATAAAGCAGATCATGGCTCTGGAAACTGAGAAATCTTTCTAACTTGATGGTATCCAAGCACTAGTGAAACACTGGGATAAGTGCATTAGTGTAGCAGGGGATTATACATACAAGTAAAGGTAGTTTTTACTCTCACAAATGTGTTCTGTTATTCTGCACAATGAAAAGTCCTGGTTAGACTTAATTGCTCCATATTGGCAAACAAGACTTTAAAGGAACATTTACCTTCCCCATTTACACCGCTTCTTAAAATGCTATTTTCAAGCTTCTTTTTTTTCCAATCATAGAATATAATGGTTAGGAATGGAAAAGACCATCATGCCATAGCTGCACCCCTATTTTTATACATTCAAAACAGGTGTGTTGGAAAATACACACACAGACACACACACACACACAGACACGCACAATATTACACTCAGAGACTCCTTTTGCAGGTTATTAATCCTCTTCCTCCTTGGCCTGGGCGATGGCCTTCTCTGCACTGGCAGAGCCCTCGAAGCGCTGTGAAGCGATGGCAGCTTGATGGGACATGCTCTTCCTTACAATGTCCCCCTTCCGCCATAATGTGATCTCCTGCACAACCAAAACAGAAGGCAAACTTTAAATTGAAAGTTTTTCCTCCCTTCATATACTTAACATCCACTTTACTAGAAACAGCTATAGACCAGCATCATCAACAAATGACACCTTGAAGTGAATGGGCTACAACAGCAGGAGGCTACACTGTCAGGAAACAACAGAACAGCTGAAGATCAGGGGATCTTCTAGTCTTTAACTGTCTAGTGACCCTGTGCCTGTGACAGACTAGGTTTCTTGTTCCTGGCTGACAGATAAAAAAAAAACTTGATTTGGTCTTCTGCTGTTGTAGACCATCCACCTTAATGTTTTATTTGTTCTGCGGCTACCCTTTAGCTTCAGGTCATTCTTCCTTGAACTTCCGAATCGTCAATTTATCTCAGCTTGCACATCCACAATACTGTCTAAAATCTAGAGACAGTTGTGTGTGTGTGAAAATCTCAGGAGATCATCAATTTCTGAAATACCTAAACTAGGTTTAGCACCAACAAACATTTTGTACCTACAGTATGTGCACATTAACTCAAGCTCTTGACCTGCATGAATTTTGCATTAGGCTGCCACCACTTGTTTGGCTGAACATGCAGATGTATAGTGAGTGAATATAATGAATGATATTATCAAAATGCTAAATTGTTTTCTTACATGCCATATCCTTCATAAAGGACAAGAATGATCACAAGATGGGCATTGTATGAGTTAGTGACACTCATATAAATGTAAAATGGCTCCACTGCATCTTAAATTGTTTATGTAAGTAATAAAAAATGATGGTGAGTGCTGTTACAAGAAAATAATTAACAGGGAATTGTGATATGGCCTGACATGACCTAAAGATTATTATTTTACAATAAGAACACAAACCCAAGTGTTTTGTCTTTGATAACTTTGCAAATTTTATAATTTAAAGTTTATAGATACTGTATACTTACTTTTAGAACATTTATAAAGTAAAGTAATAACTTCAACAGCAATTAATGTTTTTATTATATATATTTATAATATATATATTTTTACCAATAAATTACAAAGGGCAATGTTTTCCCTTTAAAGTTTCTGTAATTAACTTAAAGCAGCACAGGAAACACTTTAGTAAAGAGTTATGTTAAATGTCTCTTTACAATCAATCCATCACAATCAATCAATTAATTGAATTAATATAGAATGTTAATGAAATGTTCTGAAAGTAAAGCAAATATGGGAATAATGTTTTTTTACTGGCACAGATATTGTTCTATTGGTAACTTCTCCCCTTACAAAAGGAATTAATCAATATAGTTACTGTACTGTATGCAATGTGCAATGCAAATGACCTGTCAGTTAATGAAAATGCTATACCTACTTCTGTAAAACTTATGTTGCACACCTCGTCATAATATACACCTTGAACTTGAGTATGCATTAGACAATTATTAAAATAATGTCATATTTTGCACCAAATAGTGATTATATAAAAAATACCACTGTGTGTGTGTCTGTGTGTGTGTGTGTGTGGACCTTGTCTACATTTAGTGAAAAGTGTCAAGTGTTAGTCTCAAAGTGGCGAATTTGATATTGATGATATATTTTTTTTTCATTAATAAAGCCCAAGCATGTCTTGACTTGTAAAACAAAATATTGTACTATGAAGAAACATTTAGCCAGGTATCAAGTTGTCTTTCTATTTGGTTAGAACATCAAGTTAGAAAAAACTACCATGCAAATCTGGATGACACAAACCTGTTGTTTGAAGTAACGTCTCTCCTCTTCATCGATGAGCACCAGATTGAGGTAATAGCGAACAGAGAACTTTTTGTTGATGTCTCTCATTGTGGGAGTCATTTCGTAGCCAGCCAAGAAGAGTCGAATTGGGATTGATTCGCCTAAACATAGAAAGATATGAGGGTGAGAAAGAGACACTCAGATACTTTTACAGTGTAAAGTGTACTGTAGTATCTTACATCGTAGCCCATCGTTTTGTTTTTCTTGTTTCATAATTAAATATAATACATCACTGAGATTGAATGCAAGTGCAACTATGGCAGGAGTAATATTTTCAAAATCTGAGAAATATGCAGCTATGTCCGTTGACTGGTGTACCTCTGACTGGTGCTCCATCCATGATTTCATACTTGGCGATGGTGTCGTTTTCATGGTAGACATTGGGTCCAGTTCCTGTCGTCTCCCTTTTAATTATGTCTATCTCCATGTGCTTGATTTTAATCCGCACCAAAAGGAAATAAATCTTTCCAACTATCACATCCTTCAGATGGTACCTAGAAAGGCGAGCGGGTCAAATATTTCAAATTGTTCACAATATACTGTTTATATTTTCATATAAAAAATAAGCAACAGCAAACGGTATTATATGAAACCTATTGAAGGTTTGTACCAATAATCAGGAACTGAATAATATAGCAGAACTGCCTACACTGCTAACCATCCAACTAGGGAACGTGGAGGCCAATGGTGATTACTATTGTAATTATTACAACTGGTAGAAACTCCGGTCACCAATCACACATTACGGGCATTTTGGGAATGCCAATTAGCCTATCCTGCATGTCTGACTTTGGGAGGTAACTGGAGTACCTGGGAGAGACCCTCCAAGCACAGGGACAACATCCGAAAACACACACAGACCCCTAGGCGGGAATCGAACCCGGATTCTGGAGGTGCAAGGGGACAATGCTAACCACTAAGCCATCATGCCGCCAACAATGTAAATCATAAATGCTAAATCATAAATATATCATAAATGCTAAATCATACTGATATTTATATGCAACAGTAATCTGCAGGTTTTTGTTTTTTACATTAGTAAGCAAAATCTGAGTGTATAAGCTTACATAATAGGAATGTTAAACATATAGCTCATAATTAAACCATTAAACATAATGGCTCTAATTTGACCCACCATCAAATGAAGCAGGAATCAGTGATCCAAATTAGAATTGTCTTGTGGACTGTTACTGAGTTTAAAGAGTCCTAGTGTCTCTTATTCCACAGGGGGGCAAAGTAGAGCAATAAACTTGGTGTAATCATGTCCCTTTTCTTGCATTGCTTATGTAACACCTACAGTATGTGAATACTTAACTTTGTAATGTTTTATTTATAAATATTTTGCTAACTGTATTAATTCAGCCCACATAAAATTTCATTAATACTGATATTATTGGCTATTTTAGAGATTACATTACTGTAAAATGTGTGTTTTTAACACTAGTGTATTTTACACATGTTCTGAAAAATTTAATGTTTTAGATCTACAAGACTTAGAGTTCCCAAGAATGAAAAAGTTGCTGGTGCAAAGGAGATCAGACGATACCTAATGCGAGACCAAGTTCTACATATCGTGACAAATTTGTATCATGATATTTCGGATTGAGATATTTTTTAACATCTTTAGTAATTTCAAGAACAGGCAATCAGTAAACTAGCAATCAGATCATGGGTGCCCAAGGCCCAGTGATGCTTATGGGCAGTGACGTGTAGCCTGTGTGTTCCGATCCCATAGAAGGGGATGAAAAAGTTAATAATGGGTTTACCAGAAAGGTGTCAGAACACAGAATGCATCACAGCTTGACAACTAGACATACTTGCCCATCCCAACCTACATCCACAGTTAATATCCACAATGGGCATGTGAGCATTAGAACTGGGACATGGAACCATAAATTAAGGTAGCCTGATTTGATAAATCATGTTTTCTTTTACATCATGTGGACGGCCTTGCACGACCATCATGGTCATCACTTACTGTAGCTGGTTGAAGAAAAGCAAGCCAGTGTGATCCAATGTTCTGTTTGGAAATTTTGGGTCCTGGCATTTAAGAGGATGGTAGAACATGCTCCAGCAACAGATCGCAAGTTTAAATCTGATTAAAGACATGTGTAGCCAGAAGCTCTCAGGGAGGAGCAGTGCATTATCACATCAAATGTATCTTGGAAGAAGAATATGATTTTCCCTGTTGGATTTTTACTTTTCGTATGATTTTATTTGAACAGCAAAGCTCTGAATAGTAACATAGAAAGTCCTGTAACCTTGTGCAGTTATATGGAAAATGTTAAAGTTATTTACTAAGCAACATGGTGGCGTAGTGGTTGGCACTGTCACCTTGTACCTCCAGCGGCGGAGTTCAATTCATGCCTAAGGTATGTGTGCATGGAGTTTGTATGTTCTCGCTGTGCTTGGTGGGTTTCCTCCAAGTACTCCGGTTTCTTTCCACAGCCCAAAGACATGCAGATTAGGCTAACTGGTGTTACCAAATTGCCCGTAGTGTGTGAATAATAATCTGGCAACCTCCAGGCTGGCAGTCTCCAGGGAGGGGAGTACCGGTTGTAAAATGTTTAGCAGGGGATCATTAAAGAGATCTTAGAGCTTACTGAAACTTTATGTGCCCATTTAGTATACACCCAAACTTTTTTTTTTTTTTTTTTCCCCTCTCAACACTTGTAGATACTTACTTGGATTTGTTGTACTCAAACTCAATGTGTAGGCAGTCCTCAATCCCCACTTCCATCTTAATGGAGGAGTTCAACTCTGGATATGTGCTGAGAGTGTGCACAACGATGTCCATCTCTTTGCTAATGTCATTTAGCCTTCTGCTGACTGTTGCTCGGAGAAAATAGCTTTAAAATGGCAAAAAGAAGTTAGCAGAAGTATAATATGACAAAAGTGAAAGATAAAAACTATTATTCTACTATTAAATAATTATTTAAACTCTATGCAAATAAAACACTTAAATAACTTAACACTACCAGATATAACACATTCTGCTAATTCTTTTTCAGATGCATACCGGAGTTTGACGTTCTGGCCCGTGTAAGACTCGTATGGTTTCTCCACATGCGTGAACTCAAAGTCAAATGTCTGAGACTGGCTCATTTCACCTGGCCGAGCCAGATCCTTTACCAGAGATACAAACTCGTGATGGTTCCCTCTGTCATAGTACAACTCTGAAAACACAAAGTAGAGGAAAAAGGGGGGAAAATGTCATTATGCATGTGTAGTCTTTTTAAAGCTCATCCCAAGTGAATACTGATTAGTGCATATCCTCCTTATTTATTTATTCATTTAAACATAATTAGTGCTGGAAGAACGCTGGAAAACCTTTGAAAGCTTAGAAGCACTCCAGAAGTCTCAAAAATCACGAACAACTCTACATGCAATTTAATAAATTACTAGTATACGTGTTGATATTTTTAAATGCCAAAAAGCACAAAAATGAAATGTGTCAACTGTAGGAATATGCCAATGGAATCATAAGGACTGCCACCTCTATAAAGTAGTGCAGAACTGCCAGAGATCAAACTTTTTATTTTTATGGCATTTGGCAGATTCCCTTTTCCAGAGTGACCTTACATTTTTGTCAATATACATCTGAGCATTTGCAGGTTAATGGCCTTACTTATGGGCCGAAAAGGGGCTGGGTTCTAGGGTTTGACCCTAGGACCTTCTGATCAGTGGTCCAACACTTTAACCACTGAGCTAACCCTGACGCCTACACACAACTCTCCACTACTTGTGCAACATGAAATTATTGCTATAAGAAATTTGTACAATTGTATTTATTTATTTATAAAATGTATTGGGATTATGATAACCACACATACTCTTATTGCATCAATAAATATTTACACTATTGTCTGTTGCAATGGGGTTGACCACGCCCTTACTCTTACTTGAGGAATTTCACAGAAAAACTTCCTCTTTTTAAATATCCTGCCACTTTAGTGCCTCGTAGTAGTAAGATAGGACTCATGTGTAACTTTCCAAACACTGGCCATTTTATCAAACTATACCCAACTTACACAGTGTAGGTATACAATTGCTAACTGCATTTGATATGATGCTCATAAATTCATCAATCTTATTGTACGAATTGTATCAAACACCAGTAGAAACAATCATAAGACCACAGCATTCCATGTATTACTTGGATAGAGTGCTGGACAAGTGTATTTGATTTAGATCAGTTGTTCGTAACCCTGGTCATGGTGGTGAACCTGAGGACACATCAAAACTTACAGAGCCTCTTCCTTCATCATATCTATCTGACGGGTGTACAGCTGAAGACTGAACTCATCTTTCTCCATATGTCAGTTTCTGATTGGAGGAGGTTGTTGGCTGGAAATGTAGGGCTAATTTATAATTCTCAACTCAAGCAGTCATACTGGGGTGTTTAAAAACCTGAGAAACACTGCTGTGTCTGAAACACTCACACCAGCACTGTCACTGCTCAGCTGAGAAATGTACATCAGTATGTTATTACCTAGACTGAGGTGGTTCTATGGTAGTCCTTTGAACTAAATGATTAAAGGATAGGTTTACCTAATAAATAAAAAAAATCACCAGTTAGTGTAGGTACCACTGGGTTCACCTAAATAAAACATGATTGGTTAAGATGTTAATACAAGTCTCTCCAACAATAAGCTGTATATAAAATATATTCATTAAAAACCCTCATTTGCATCAGTGAACCTGTTGCCAGTGCACCGGTTCCTTGCTCGAATTACTTTTGGTAGGTTCTCACCACTGCAGACCAGGAACATCCCACAAGAGCTGCAGTTCTGGAGTTGCTCTGACCTGGTCCTCTAGGTATCACAATTTTGCCTTTGTCACTCCAAGTCACTCAAAGCCTTAAGCATGCTCATTTTTTCTGCTTCCAACACATCAACTTTAGAAAAAAGATTCACTTTCTGCTTAATATATCCCACCCGATTCCAGTCACCATGGTAATGAAATATTGAGACTGGCCAAATTGTGATGACTAGACAACTGGTCAGAGCAAGTCCAAAACTGCAGCTCTTGTGGGATGTTTCTGGTCTGCAGTGGTCAGGACATACCAAAGGTGATACAAGGAAGGAAAACCGGTGAACCAGCGACAGGGTCATGGGTGGTCAAGGCTCACTGATGCACATGGGGAACGGCAGTTAGGCACATGGGGAACGAAGGCTGGCCTGTGTAGTCCGATCCAATAGAAGCACTAGTGTAGATCAAATTGATAAGATTCATGCTGGTTGTGGCTGAAGGGTGACAGGACACACAGTGCATCACTGTTTTGGGATCTACTCAATATCAAATGGGTGCCCACAATGTTATGGCTGATTCCATGGTATCTCAAGGGTTAAAAGAGCATTTACTAAGGAATATTTAACACTTTAAGTAGTATACACTGTGACTTGAACTTAACCGAATTAACCGAAACCTAAGGAAGAAGCCTGGCGTCACGTGATCCAGGCCAAAGGCCGAGTAATCATAGCGCGCTCTTTCTTTTCCCCGGATGTCACATGTCACGAGACAGCAGCAGGCATGAACAACATCTAAATAAATTCCATGAAGCTCCAGCTCTAATCCAACTGCAAACACAACACACCCGATCTAACTTTACTACTTAGAGACTGATTACTGCCTGCGCCACTGTTTATCCACATTTCCCCTGCACTCCAGCGCTTCCTCTGCTCCGTGTAAAGCCTGGACTGCTGGTAGATTACAGCAGGACTGCTGGTAGATTACAGCAGGACTGCGTAAGGAGAAATGTGATGAAATGTCGCTCACCGATCTGCCCGATAAACTCGATCTTAATGCCCTGGTGCTCGAGTCTTTTCCCCGGGGTTTTAAGCGTGATGTTGACTTTGCCAGAAACCGTCTCGCCGTCGTAGAATAAGAAGTACTTGTCCTTTTTCCCATCTTCTGTCTTGTGTTCCACCTTTTTCCGCGTCTCGGCATCATTCAAAACTATGTCGATTTCAGCGCTCTGTCCAAAACCGAAGAAGCTCATTCCTGCACCGTGGAGAGGGAACACTGTTTATATTGTAACACCTGATCCAACTCAGCATCTACACAGCGCGTCCTAATGATCCACCGAACGCTAGTCTAGTTCAGAACATGGAGATTTCTTAACCAGTTGTTTATTTAAAAGAAGAAAAAAAGATACAATTAGCGCAGTTATATTATTACACGAGCAGCTCTATTTCCAGCACAGCGCCAGATTTCTCTGCTACAAACACGGCGAAAAGAGGAACGCTAGGACAGCGACAGTAACCTCCACCGGAAGTGATTGTTTCCGTAATAAAAGTCTTTAATGTTTCAGTCTGTCAGGGGATATCAAACTATAGAAAATAAACTACACAAAGCTTACACAAATTATAGAGATTGATTTATGTGAATAATATATTGTCATGACATATAAAATATACTGTCATGGCTATTTCAATGTTGAGATATGTCAGCAATAAATATAAATGATCTCAACTGGGATGTAATGACAGTTAGGTATTATTATTATTATTATTATTATTATTATTATTATTATTTTTAGTGTTAAGGAGGAATTCACACTATTGAAATTCTTGTTTCTGAGCATTTAACTCAAATCACAGTTCTATAACAACAACAACAACAACAACAACAATAATAATAATAATAATAATAATAATAATAATAATAATACATACATACATAAAAAATGTAATTACATCCCAGTTGAGATTATTTATATTTATTGTTGGCATGTTATTGATCTAAACACTGGAACTGACATAACATTATATGTTATATATGTTATGACATGTTTACATTTACATCCTGGACCATTGCACAAAGACACTTTAATACCCTTTGCACAAAGACACTTTGTTCTATGCATATTTGCACACCATCTTTCTTCCAAAATATCAAAATTTCTCAATTTCTTAAATGTTCTTGTACAGTACAGTATATTTCAAGTTGTACAGTATATTTCAATTTTTATGTACAGCATATTTCTTTTTTAGTTCTACTTTTCCTAGTTTAATTAAATTTTTCTATTAAATTTTTCTATCGTATTTCTTTTATTCATATTTATTTCTTATTAGAAGCTTTAATTCTCTTTTAGGGTCACTTGCAGTCGTATAAGCATTTCACTACATTTCGTACTGTGTATGATTGTGTGTGACAAATAAAATTTGAATTTGAAATTAGATTATTCTTATACAGTAAATCATCCTCTAAAATGCATTAAACAATTATTAAAACTGTATAACGACAAATAAAGACATTTAAAGGCTTTAAAGGCCACATTAGGATCATATAATTACTTTATAAAAATGGCATTAAAATGTTTTTAATTAAAACATTTGACTACATGAAATATACATTGGGTAACAATCTTTTGTTAAAATCAAAAAATGTAAAATTCTTTTTATTATTATTATTCAAACATTCACAGAAAATGACATACATTTAGCAATCGTGTGATATTTTTAGTAATATTTCTTTAGTTTCTTAATTTCTATAATACTAATAATCTAAATTCCTGATGTTTGATCAAGTCTGTTTTGAGACTGCTTCTGATAGCAAAATTCATATTTATGAATTACAATTTACAGGCAAATTAAACAGCTGTGAGGCTTTAAAAAAAAATTTTATCCTTATCTTTTTTATTTAATTTTGCTTTTCACCAGGATTTGGATTTTGCTCTTCTTTTAAAAAATGAATGACTTTTTCTTGTTTTCATCATAATTGTGTAATATATTATTTTGCCTGATCATTATTATATTTTTATTATATTAATGATTTGGCATAGTGATGTAGTGGTTAGAACTGTGGCCTTGCACCTTAAAGGTTCAATTCCTGCCCCGGGTCTGTGTGCATAGAGTTTGCATATTCTTCTTATGGTCTCAGATGGTCTTCATTTCACATTCAGTATTACTGCGTTTATAAAAATAATTCTTCTTTTTAGATAAGTGTTTCATTATCTCAACGTTCACCTAAATGACTCACAGAGTTGACTCAGTAAGCGACACATCACTACAACCTGCAGTTTAATGCATGCGTTCTACTATGCGCTACGTAATGTCAGGACAGAGATCACCCTTTCCTTCAATATACTGTACACCTATATAACCTATATTTAGGCGAATTATTCGGATTATTAGAGCCAGTAAGCCTGATTATTGGGCTTCTTTTTCACCGCATGTCGCCCCCTGTAGACCGACATGGGGAATGATTTACTGTGGTTTCCAAGGCAACAGCATAAGCAAAGCTCCTCCGGACAACGCCTTAACATCAGTGTGTTAGTGAGCAAAATAGCACGTAAACATAGTTGACGTGTAAACCAACGTCAAAATGCATAGATAAATAAAATAATTAGAAAGTTCAGGATGGGAAAGAAGAGTAGAGAAAATAAAGCTACAGTGGCAGAGTCTCTCATCCAGTTCCAGTAAGTAAACTAATGCAGTAAGAAACAAGATTTATATCAATTTCTTTTAACATTTCAATTGTTTATAACTTTTAACTTGAGCTTGTGAATCTTATTACTTATAGAATCGATGTTAAAAGTAAAGAGATTGAAGAATTTAAGAAAGAAATAAGTGAACTGGAAGCCAAGAATCATCAGCTGGTTGAATTGGTAAAACTTTAAAATATATTTTTTTTGTTTAGTCTATCTGGATTTAACTCATTCCATTTACATAGGCTCATTAATGTCTGGGTGTTTAATATCGCCTTGCACCTCCAGGGTCCAGGTTCGATTCCTGCCTCTGGTTAATGTGCATTGAGTTCGCATGATCTCCCTGTGCTTGGTGGGTTCCCTCCTGGTGCTCTGGTTTTACCCACAATCCAGAGACATGTAGATTTGGCTAACTGCCATTCCCAAATTTCCTGTAGTGCAAATGTGTATGTTTTTGTGCCCCAAGTCTTCTGGAATACGTTCCAGGCCCCCATGTAAATAGTATTAATTAGTATAAACAGTGATGATGATGAAATGTTGGTTCTGGTTTGTCCTAGCGAGAGCAGCTGCTAGGGGAGCAACAGGAAAACCTTAGTGTCCTGCACAGTCAAGCGAAGGAGCAGGAGAAGAAGCTTGAGGAAAAAGAAGTGACCTATAAAGGAGAAGTAAAACAGGCTGTTCAGCACAATCTGGAGCTCACACACGTCCAGGAGGAAGAGCTGGCAGGTACTCACACACGGGACCGGTTATGTAGCTGAATATGAATACATTTATACAAGACATTTGGTATTCATGAAAATTCATTATAATGTAATTAAATAGGGTTATAAGATACATTTTTGCATAACACTAATTAAATTCTTAATTAATCTACTCTACTCGTTATACTCACATATTATACTATAAAACTTTTAAAGAGCTTAGGTTTAATCATGTGCTTTTTTTTTTTTTTTTTTAAAAGAAAGAGAGCAGCTTATTCAGATTTTGTGTATGAAGTATGAATATGTGTATGTAAGAGTTGCAGAGGCATCTGGAAAGTATACAGGCCCAGGTTGTGGAGCTGAAAGGGCAGGGGCAAGCTTGGCACCTGAATAAGAATGTGGGAAGTGTTCCGTATCAAGAGCAGATCCAAAAACTCCAGTCAGAACTCGACTCCATGCACAAGCACTTTCAAATAATGTCAGGTGAACACTATGTACTTGTAGTTTTTTTCCCTTTCTCATAGGATTAAAAAATCCTTCACAATGACCACAGCAGAATAATGTCCTGTGTGTGTGTGTATGTATGTATGTATGTATGTATATACAGTGGCTTGCAAAAGTATTCGTCCCTACTTGAACTTTTCCACATTTTGTCACATTACAGCCACAAACATGAATAAATTTTATTGGAATTCCATGTGAAAGACCAATACAAAGTGGTGTACACGTGAGAAGTGGAACGAAAATCAAACATGATTCCAAACATTTTTTACAAATAAATTACTCAAAAGTGGGGTGTGCATAATTATTCAGCCCCCTGAGTCAATACTTTGTAGAACCACCTTTTGCTGCAATTACAGCTGCCAGTCTTTTAGGGTATGTCTCTACCAGCTTTGCACATCGAGAGACTGAAATTCTTGCCCATTCTTCTTTGCAAAACAGCTCCAGCTCAGTCAGATTAGATGGACAGCGTTTGTGAACAGCAGTTTTCAGATCTTGCCACAGATTTTTGATTGGATTTAGATCTGGACTTTGACTGGGCCATTCTAACACATGGATATGTTTTGTTTTAAACCATTCCATTGTTGCCCTGGCTTTATGTTTAGGGTCGTTGTCCTGCTGGAAGGTGAACCTCCACCCCAGTCTCAAGTCTTTTGCAGACTCCAAGAGGTTTCTTCCAAGATTGCCTTGTATTTGGCTCCATCCATCTTCCCATCAACTCTGACCAGCTGAAGAGAAGCACCCCCAGAGCATGATGCTGCTACTACCATATTTGACAGTGGGGATGGTGTGTTCGGAGTGATGTGCAGTGTTAGTTTTCCGCCACACATAGCGTTTTGCATTTTGACCAAAAAGTTTTATTTTGGTCTCATCTGACCAGAGCACCTTCTTCCACATGTCTGCTGTGTCCCCTACATGGCTTGTGGCAATGGGAAACGAGATTTCTTATGGTTTTCTGTAACAATGGCTTTCTTCTTGCCACTCTTCCATAAAGGCTAACTTTGTGCAGTGCACGACTAATAGTTGTCCTATGGACAGATTCCCCCACCTGAGCTGTAGATCTCTGCAGCTCATCCAGAGTCACCATGGGCCTCTTGGCTGCATTTCTGATCAACGCTCTCCTTGTTCGGCCTGTGAGTTTAGGTGGATGGCCTTGTCTTGGTAGGTTTACAGTTGTGCCATACTCCTTCCAGTTCTGAATGATCGCTTGAACAGTGCTCCGTGGGATGTTCAAGGCTTTGGAAATCTTTTTGTAGCCTAAGCCTGCTTTAAATTTCTCAATAACTTTATCCCTGACCCTCCCTGTTGTGTTCTTTGGACTTCATGGTGCTGTTGCTCCCAGTGTTCTCTTAGACAACCTCTGAGGCCGTCACAGAGTGGCTGTATTTGTACTGACATTAGATTACACACAGGTGCACTCTATTTAGTCATTAGCACTCATCAGGCAATGTCTATCTGCAACTGACTGCACTCAGACCAAAGGGGGCTGAATAATTATGCACACCCCACTTTGCAGTTATTTATTTGTAAAAAATGTTTGGAATCATGTATGATTTTCGTTCCACTTCTCAAGTGTACACCACTTTGTATTGGTCTTTCACGTGGAAGTCCAATGAAATTGATTCCTGTTTGTCGCTGTAATTTGACAAAATGTGGAAAAGTTCAAGGGGGCCGAATACTTTTGCAAGCCACTGTATTTTATATATATATATATATATATATATATATATATATATATATATAAAAAATCTTTTTCGATGTTAAGATAACTTAATGCTGATGTGGACCGAAGTCTGTTTAACTGAAGTTTGTTTATCACAGAAAATGTTGAAAACTCTCTTCAAGCAACCATTTGTAATATTGAAAAGCAAATCTTACAGCTGATTGAAGAAGAGAAGCAGGCTGCACAAGAGGTACTGTATACACCAGAGCTACCTGTATATTAAATTAGATGGCATATTGGCACGTCCCTCAAGATCTGTACTATTTCAGAGGTCAATAAAAAAGCTGGACAAACCCAAGCTTCTGGAGCTGAAAAAGAATGAATGGCTTAAACAAAAGGTAACACATTTATACAATTTATTTCAAAGTGTGAAAACTTCAAACTAAGTCTAAATTGCTATGTGTGTGCAATTATGTCCCATTCCAGCTTGCTATCTATCATGAGGAAGTCTCAGTACTGGATGCAGCTGTAAAAAACTTGGAGGAGGAGAACTTGGATCACATGAAGCAACTGCTTGAGCATCGCTTCAATGATCTACAAATTTCTAGGTGGACTGTAATCATAGTTGTTTAAACCCTCTAAACTAATTTCTAGGCCATGGATTTATTTAATTGTAAAATACACTACCCGGCCCTGAAAAAAACACTAGTTTTTAATTGGACCATCTTTTGCTTTGGTTACAGCAATGACGAAAAGGTCATGCACTGTCACAGCATTTACTTCCATATAGAGGTGCATTAATATCTGTCCAAGATCTTGTATTGATGATGGGAGAGTCTGACCACTGTGTAACGTCTTCTGCAGCACATCCCAATGATTCTCAATGGGGTTAAGGTCTAGGCTCATGTGAAAAAATGTTGTCCCATTTTGAGCATGATGAATCCATCTTGGAATATGCCTGTGCCATCAGGGACATAGAAATATCTACTGATGGAAACATCTGGTCATTCAGTATATTAGGGTCCACTGACCTAATTTTTTGGCCACATAAGGTTGCTGGACCTAGATCTTCTTATTTGTTTTTTTTCCTTCTGCAGGACAATAATTTGTCCCTTCTGGACCAGAGTTATATCTTTGCCTTGAACACGGGATGTCTTCTGCCATGGTTGTTTAATTTAACAAGTTACATATCTGAATCCTACTAATCAATATGGTAATAATGCAATGGAAGGCTCTTACCTATTGGCATAGTTAAATCCAGGTGGTGCCTCTTTTCAGCCAGACAGTGTGCATTTTTACTCACCCTCTCAGTACAGAAATATTTAAGTAGCAACATTAAAACATTTAATTAGTCAGTTTCATCGCTCATCTTTATAAAGTAATTAATTTACCGTTTAAACAAAAATGCTTGAAGTTTAATTTTTCTTGCGCATCTCTTAACCAATATTTAGTTGTATAACTATGCTTTCTGAGAACTGCTTCACATTTGCGAAAGTTGTACTACACGCCACACGCCAATGCATTTATGTGATTTAAATTTAAAGTTATTATTTTGAACACCACTGTGTGTATGTGTATGTATGTATGTATGTATGTATGTATACACACGCACACAAACACACACACACACACACACCCATTCAAAAGTTTGGGGTCACTTGCAAATTTCTTTGTTTTTGTTTAGTGATTTATTTTCTACATTCTACGGATTTAAAAACTATAAAATAACACATATGGAATTAGTTAATTATGTAACAACAAAAACAACAGTTAGTTGTTATTGTAAGACACAGAGGTCAGCCTTACTGTAATAGTTCTTGCAAGAACAGTATTGTCAAGTGCATTTGCAAAATCCGTCAAGCACCATAATGAAACTGGCTCTCTAGAACCATCCCAGGTCATCCGAGGGCGAGACCAAGACACCGCAGACAAAAATTTCATTTAGAGTTATCAGCCTGAAAAATGACTAATTAACAGCACCTCGGATTAGAGGCGTTTGAAGTCTTTATAGAGCATAAGTAGCAGATACATCCCACTATTAACTGTTCAAAGGAAATTAATGCATTTTTTTTGGACGCCTTTAGCATTCCTCTAATTCCTCTAATCAGGAGTGATCATGGAGTTAGAAAGTGACCCCAAACTTTTGAACACTAGTGTGTGTGTGTATTTATTTATATATATATATAAATAAATAAATATAAAACATGCACCTTAAGGTACCTGGTTCCTGCTTTGGGAACTGCTGATATTCCTTATTGAGGAATTTTATTAATCCATGCACAGAGGTCTGTGCATGGATTAATAAAATCAGGTGTATTAAAGAGAATAAACTTGTGTATAGCGTCAAGTTAGAGAGATTGTGATTGAAAATGACTAAAAATCATCTAATCCATCCTAATTGTGTTGCAGCAACTTGGTCCTGACACAGGCTGAAGAGTTGGAGCAGAAACTCAGCATTTTTGGAAAAGGAGGTGATCTTTCCCTATACAGTACTGTAAACTCACAAACATTTTCATAGCGCTACACTTCATAGACCACAAGAGGGCGCAAAGAGTATAGTAACTGAGCAAGGCTCAACACTTCATGGTAAGTCTTTTTGACAAATCCATGTCAGATAGTAGGAAAAAGAACTTTGTCTTATTAATTAACTGTCATTACTCTCATTAAAAAGAAATATGGCTTAATTAAACTAAAAGTCTGTTCGATGTGCAGTAGCCTGGAAAACTCTATTATGTAACTGGAAACTACAAGCTTCCTTGAGCTGAAATCTGTCTTATCTGCATCTCAATCTCAATAACGGCTTAATAAAAGTTACAGCACTATAAAATCTATTTACTACCAAAAGTGATAAAGGAGGAAGTTGTTGGGAAAATAATTTGTGATCCAGTTTAGTTATGCATTTGAACTATTTTAAACTTTGTATTGTGCCATATGTACAAAATGGTCCTTAATTGTGGTGATCAGCATTGTAAGAAAAAAAAGAAGTATAATTAAACAATCAAACTCACACTTAAAAAAAAGAAAAGATTTTATGTCTTTAAGCAATTGAAGCGGGGTGGTACAGTGGCTTAGTGGTTAGCACTGTCGTCTTGCACCTCAAGGGCCCGGGTGCGATGCCTGCCTTGTGGTCTGTTTGCATGTTCTCCACATGCTTGGTGGGTCCCCTCTGGGAAATAGAAATGCAAATAATTTTAAAACGCATATCCAGAATTGCATAAATATAAAGCTGCTTTGAAACAATGTCTATTGTTAAAAAGACAGAATAAAAATGAAATAAAATTGAATTGCATTGCATATAGAAATAGCCTATAAGACACTTGCACCAGATAAAAATGTATTCGGACCAGTTCTTAGGATAAGGTTCAAGTGACATCCTATAACTCAGATCTGCTTAAGATAAAATGACTTCACAAGTGAACCAGAGTCAGTGAATGCCAAACATAGCAGGCATGTTGTAACTGGACACTTCCTAATGTGGACAGCAGGATCATCTAGCAACACATCTCCTCTTTCAGTGTGTGTTAACGGCCCCCCCCCCCCTCTTTGTCTCCTCAACAACGCAGCGGAAATTGGGAGCAAACAGCACCAGCAGTCTGGGGAGTTGGAGGAAGATGAAACGAATCACAGCTGCAAGTCTTCCTCCTCTACTCGCCATCGTAGTGCACTGCTGTATGGCTGCCAGAGTGACTTAAGGGTGAGTTCTTCATCATTAGAAATATGACATGTGAAACAGGAAATTTTTGCTTTCTTACCTTAAACCTTTTTTTGGCAGCTAGAATTTAATTCCTTTTCTCCATATATAATAGACATATTCTACAATTACATACAAAGAGGGCAGTTATTTTTAGAAAATCTTTTAGACTCGGTTAATCAAAATATCTTTTTTTGCCTAGATTTACTATTTATCCATAGGATCGGGTTTACAGACTATGGTCGACCTAATCTCAGCAGCTTTCTATTTAATAAGAACACTGTACATATCCAAACTTCAAAATACATTTCATATCTTGTGACCTGTGTGTGTTGAGTAGCTGAAGTGTGGCACTGGATTTCCCCCATTACCTGGCAGGAATATAGATGAGACTGGCATTACTTAGACACACTGACCCTCCTTGTTCTATGAGCAGAAAATAAGCGCTTTTGTGCATGTGTGTATATGTGTGTGTAGGAACCACTGCACCTGGGCCCTTTGGAACAGAATCTGCTGAGTGTGGTTGGCCAAGCCATGCCCCTTCATCCGTTGCCATCTGACCCTGAGGATTCGGACACGTTAACACACCAAGCCCGCTTCCAGACACAAGATGGCACTCTCACAACAAATATCCTTCGCAAAAAGTTCCAGTAAACAAACAAAAGACTGAAACCCCTTTTATTTCCGAAGTTAAAATGGTTTTACTTTAAGGAATAAAATAATAATAATTAAAAAACCTGGAGACGTAAACAAATCAAAAAGCAGATTAAAGCAGACTTTTTTTTTTTTTTAAGTCTGCTTTAAGCTATTACTTTTAAGGCCTGGCTAAAAAAAAAAAAATTATATATATATATAATTATATATATATATATATATATATATATATATATATATATATATATATATATATATATATATATTGTGCCATGTACATTAAAACCCAACGGCTGTCACTTTAGCACTTCAAACTTGTTCTGAACCCGTTTTTCAACAGATCAAAAACATGGCCATGTGCGCTGGCACCATGGCCATCAGGGCAGATCCAAGGTGTTTACATCAGTAATTCAACAGTTTAAATACAAAGCGTTTACAGGTATAAAGGTTTAGGGTTATGACTCAATGGTTATGGTTCAATGTTTTAAAATTGTAAAAGAATAAAAAAAAAAAACTGTATATCTATATTAAATCTGGATGTTCATAAGATTGTGATTCTTTTAGAATTTGCAATACAAATCGAATCGGCACCTAGGTATCGTAATATCGCATCAGCTAGTCCCTGGTTATTCCCTTCACTTTAAACAAGCCAAAGTAAATGTTATTTAAAAGACAATAATTGCTACATTCATGTCCAAGATAGTGAACAATTTTGTTGACTTTGTTGTTGCCCACATTAAAATCTTAAGATGGCACGATCAAATTCTCCCTTACCAAGGAACATCTCGCTATATACCTTATCGCACACAATTACTTGGGTATCCAGCAAACCAAATTCTAACCCTAAAGAGCACTGTAGAACTCATACTTGACTAGTCATCCAGCTGATAGGTTAACGATATAGGTTGTGCATCCCTAATCTAACATACAATTCTAATGGTACGAGTCGCAAATAAAAAAACATCCAAATTCCAATTTAACATTGATGTAAATAAAACTCATGACTCTTGTGGAAGCTGCTCATTTATTTGAAAATCAACCAAGTTCTGCTCACATACATTTTATATAGTTATAAACAAAAATAGAATCTGCAGGGACAATGCAGCAAGTATGCTAAACCAATGGAGAGAATCACTTCATATTGGGACCATCTTTCACACGCTCCTCTTTTGGACAGGGTCTGGGTATATTTACACAAAGCACCGATCAACAGTGCTTTACTTTCCCATGATCTACTATGCCTACTGCTAATTTACAGACACTAAACACCACCACCCTGATGGTGACTTATGACATTTACACCCATTTCCCTGTGCTCCCAGTTTAGTGAAGGCCACCCCCTAGTGCCAGTGGAAGAAAGATGGCCCAAGCATGAAGGCTAGTTTGCACATTCAAGTTGTAAAAGTGTCAATGTAAAATAATGACATGCCAAGCATAAAGCAAAACAGCTACCCCCCTACACAACCCTGCAGAGTCACAAATGTAGTGATACCAGTCAAATAAATGTTCCCTTGGAGAAGCAAAAACAAACAAACAATAAACATTAGGCACAGAATTAACCATGTGACTTAATAAATTGTGTACTCTCTTCCCATTTCCCTTAAAATGCAGGGGAGAGTTTGTGTACTACAAATAATTGCACTGGAGAAGGGATGGGGTTCAAAGAATAATTAGTGCTCTGTGATTTAGTTTACAGATCATGATTTTTTTTTCCATTTTCTTCACACACACTCACTCACAAACTCTAATTCTGCCATCATACACATGAAAGCATATTCATTCCTACACACCTCCCATTAAGGAAGAGACTGATAAGGTCATATTTTTCTGTCATGTCTTCAGTGGGTAAATCATAAATAAATAGAAAAAAAATGCACAAGGAATGTGTACTGCAAACATAATAACATGAAAAAAAAATCATAATAGAATCTGAAGTCATGATTTCTAATGATGGTTAAATTAAGGAAATCACAATGGTGATCAGAAAAAAAGAAGAAAAAACTAAAGAAATACAGTCAACCCCACCCTGGTCTCTTACTCATGTTAGAAATGTGTAATGATCCCACTGTCTTTACATCCCCCCCTCTTCCCTACCCTGAAATTACCCGTGTGGTTTTACAGATGCTAATCAGTCAAGAACAGTCTGGTCCAGGAGAAAACACCTGCAGTTGTGTTACTGTTACACAAATTACAAAAGACTTGCTAGACTGTAATGTCTCTTATCATAAACCACTCATTTATTCCAAAAACCCACCCACCCTCCATTCTGTCCAGATCAGTACTGGGGCCACGCTCTTAGCGTAGAGTCAAACAGTGAACTGGGGACAGATTAAAGGTTTGAGATCGGAGACTGCATGATTCATCCTCAGGGAGCAAACAATCGCTGCGCCTTCACATGAACTGCATCTAGGAAAAAACAAAACTGTATTACTTCAATTTCAGCTCAAAACAGCATTACAGATGCAAACCTTCTACAGTCTCTTGTACAAGTTTTCACCCCCTTGAACTTTTATATTTTTGTAGTGTTGCATTCTTGAAAATGAAATGGACTTATAACTCAATAGTAACTCTCACAGACCTGTAAAGATCCATATTTTAAATCAAAGAAGCTGATTAGATGGTCAGATGAGCACATTGGTAAGAAAAAAATTCCATAAAATATGGAGCTTGACAAAACGCACAAGACTATTTTGGCCTTGGCCACACATAGGCAGAAAGCTGAATTCATTACCCTGAGAATGCCATCTCCACAATGAAGCATGTCCAGGATGGTATTATGTTTCAGGGATCCTGCTTTTCATCAGTGGGGACTGGGTAATTTTTCAGGATTGAAGGCAATTTAATGGAACCAAATACTGTGAAACCTCATATTGCGAGTAACGTTTGCCAGCATTTGACGACATATAACTTTTTAAGGTACGCTGTGGTAATGGGCAGGAAGCAGATACTGTACTTTAAGTTATGAAAGGCACAAGGTAGGGCTCGGATTGGGCTAAATCTGTCCAGCACATCCAATAGATGCTCGATCAGATTGGATTTGAGGAATCTCTTTGATGTGTTCCACCATTGCTGAACTCCTTCTTGCCATGAGTCTGGGCAAAATATCCTGCTGAAAGAAGTGATGGCCATTTGGGAAAGGCGTATACTTGGTCTGCAACAATGTGTAAGTGGGTGATCTGAATTATGTAACATCCACATAAATGCCAGGACCCAATGTTTCCCAGCAAAACATTGTTAGGAGCATCAGATTGTCTTCCCCCGGCTTGCCTTCTTCCCATAGTGTGTATTGCTACCGTCTCTTCCCCAAATAAGTGAAGCATGCGCAATTGATTGATCAGTCCAGACCACCTTTTTTTCCATTACTTCAGGGTCCAGTTTGCTTGCTCGCTTGTCCATTGTAGGTGACGGGTGTCAGCATGGGCGCCCTGACCGTTTTGCAGCTATCTATTCTTATATACAGCAAGCTGTGATTGTGCATTCTGACACCTTTTCTATTATAGCTCAATTTATTGTGCAATTTGCACCAGATTAGCTCCTCTGTGGGATCAGACCAGACAGGCTGGCCTTCACTCCCCGAGCCCATGACCCTATTGCTGGTTTATGGGTTGTTCTGCCTAGGAGGTAGTAATCACTGCATGCCATTTTGCAATGCCACCTGCCATTTTGGAGATGCTCTAGCTATACCAATTTGGCCAACTCACTTCGATACTTACACTCACATATTTGTTCTTATTTTTAACACATCACTTTTAAGAACTGACTGTTTACTTGTTGCTGTGTAAATCCCTGTTCTTAACAGTTGCCAGCGTAACAAAATTACTGATAGTGGTATTCATGTTATGACTGATCAGTGTATACTAGAAAAGCTATACTAAAGTGGTACAAAACCAAAATAGAAAATATGTTCAAATGAGGCAGTCAAACCCCAGACCTCAGTCCTGTGTCATAATATGAAAATTGCTGTTCAACAATGGTCTCCATTCTTTCTGATTGAGCAATTTAGTTAGAAGTGGACAAATATACCAGATGTGCAAAGCTCATGGAGACGAATGACAGACTTTGATTTCAGGTGTAATCCTAGGCTATGGACACATATGGGCAGCTATATGCGATATTTGGTTCCCCACCTACGAAAAACCATGGCAATAGGTGGACTGGCTAAAATAAAGTGAGAGAGAGCGCGTGCGTGTGCGCGCGAGAGAGAGTGCGTGTGCGCGAGAGAGAATGAGAGTGTGCGTGTGAGAGAGAGAGTGAATGAGAGCGAAAGAGAGAAATGGAGAGAGTGAAAGAAAATGCACTAGCATCCCATGACCCAGACAATGTGGTTTCTATAAGGATGAGTGTGTACAATAAGTCACAATAAAAAATAAGCACATGCATAAACTAAGTTCATTTCCATTCCAGCTCAACACAAAATGTGGAAAAGTTCACTGGGGTGAATAATTGAGCAAACTGTGACTAGTGTATATATATAAAGAAAAATTATACTCACAATAATTGAGTAACTTCACGGTAATAATATTAATATTTATTACTATTCAAAATAATGAATAGTAATAAAACATTGAGCATTACATTTTATTGACCACCAAACACCACAGTAATGAGGTGAACTGAAAACAAGCACCTGCATCCAGGTAGGCAATGGCTAGTGCAATGAATCACATGGGGTGAAATCACAACACAAAGAAATCAGAAGCAACACATTAGAAGAGATATTCAGAAATTATACTGTATTTAAACGAACTTCATAAAGCTTATTATTTCTATTATAACTGAATTCTAAAGTAACAGTAAACAGGGTATAAATAATAAAGCAGCTGTTAATAGAAGCAGACCCAGCACTACTAACATGCAGAATATACACACATGGCCCAGGCATGCTGTACCTAAGTGTCCCTAAAGGAATTCCTTTAGGGAAAGCTGTGCAAAGGGGTCCTGTCCTGGAGGCCTGAGAGGACTCTGACTGGAGGGACTAGAGGCAGTTGAGGGCTAGTTCAAAGAGAACGAGAAAGTGTGAAGGAAGACACATACATAGGCCACAAACGCACATAGAAGGGGAAAAAAACAACAACAACGAAAAACAGTGCCAGAGAGGCTGAAAGAGTGAAGCTGTTTTGAGATAAGAGAAAGGTCTGCTTCTTCAAGGTTGCACACTGGCATACCACAGAGACAAAAAGGTGGTGTGATAGAAGCAGGATAAGCATTGTTTTGTTTGTACAGATTGAAATGGAATGCATATCTGTAGTCATATCTCAATGCATCCATGCTAGCCTTGTTCAGAAGAGCCCTGTAATGGAACATGGAGATGTACGAGATCCATTCAAGTGCTTTCTGAACAGAGCTTCAAATGTTTTAGAGCTGCTTTTGCTCAAGGAAAAGAATTCCGTTAATCAGACAGTAGCAGCTCTTCAGGGACCACCAGGAGGAGCATAGTGTTGCTTATTTTTCTCCAGAGCAGACTGAAGAAATAAAATAGGAAAAACTGGATTTCTATGGTCTACTCTGGGAAACCATATCAGGATTGTACAGTAACAATTGTGGCATGGTGCAATAGTTTACCCCTTGGAAGTCATATTATCCTACCTGTGCTCCAAAAGGGTTAGCTGGCCTCATCACAGGCTGTGTGTACATCATGGTAGGTTGCGTCATCATGGTCACTGGAGCCATCTGTGCCGGCTAGAACGACAAACAAGAAAATTAATACATCTATGTAAATAAAAGAAAGTTTTGCTTGTACATTGACAGAACTAAAATAAACTTTTGAAGTACCTAGATATTTGCCTAACATTATAGCTGCGCAATAAAGTTATTAGTAGTTATCTGCCAGTTGGATAAAATGTAAAAGTGTATTTGCGAGGATACACTTTGAGTCTTTATAAATAAAAAAAAAGTTTTGTCTGTACATTGGTCAGAACTTGGTCTTTCAATCATACCTTTACGTTATATACGTTATATATATAGTCTGTGCAGCAAGATTATCACAGTGTAACACAAAACCGGCTAGACAGATTTTAATAAAACTTGTTTAGAACTTAGATATCTGCCTGAAGTTCAACCTGCATGATAAATGAAATCAAAATGTTAAGTAAATATTAACAGTTATATGATGGATTTAATAATCTACTTATGCACTACTTGCTTAATGTAAACAAAACACCTGCACCAATACATATCAATTAAAATAAAACTGAGTATTTTTTCTGGGAATAGTAAATATTTTCACAGCTAAAATAACATCACTGAAGTGGTACAAGTGGATTTTAATGCACTGGAGTCATTAAGACAAAACTTAAATTTTTTTTTTTCAAATCTACTTTTTCTTATCTGTGATTCACTCTCCGATTACCAGACAGGGAGTTTATTTGGTTGATGAGGAAAAAAAGGACAACTTGTCGTAAATAGGGTGTAAACATACTTTTTTATATTTTTCTTTCCCAATGATTGTAATAAGATGAAATGACAGTGTCTGGCTCCAACCAGAAATTATTATACCACTGATTACAGTTGATAAGGTTATTTTTAGCTTTAATCGCAACTATTTTTACAAACTCTTCTCCCATCAACAACTGTACTTCAGCTAATTCAATATATTTCTAACACTATTTAAACCAAGGTTCTACTACTGTATCTGCTCTACTACTGTATCTGCTCTTGCTAGATGGTTACTAGTTATCGGCGTGCAGCAAGCAAAAAAATTTAGGAGATTGCTGAATTTAGTGACATGAGGTTGAGAATTGCCCAACCCATTAATAAAACCCAGAAGGATAAGGCTGAACTGTCACCTTTGCTAAAGAAATGTGTTTCAAATACGTAATCAAAGATCACTTAAAACACTTTGTAACATTGGAATACAAAGATGCACAGGATAAGTCACAGCAACATTTAATAATGAATTTAAGAGCATTTCCACATGCATAATACAACAAGAATTCACATTACTGGGGCTAAACAGCTGTGTGTCCTTAGGAAAACCACTTGTTAGTAAAACTACTCTGAAAAAGGCTTCAGTTTGCTAGGTAAACTGTAAATATTGGATTTTGACAATAAATGACAATAAATAAAGGTCATGTGGTCTGAGGAGTCCAAAATAACCTTATTGGAGAGCAACGAGATAAGTAAAGATGTGCATGAAACAATGTGCCCCATATTGCCCACTAGACAAACCTCTGGAGGCATGTTATGATCTGGGGTTGCTTCAGTTAAACAGATCTAGACTCGTTACATGGCAATAAAATGAAATCAGCAGATGATCTACATACACTAACTAGTCAAAGGAGATTAGTGCATTCCTTTAAAATGAAGAAAGAAATAAAAATTAAGAACAATCATGGAGTTAGAAAGTGACCCCAAACTTTTGAACAGTTAATGGTAAGATGTGTCTGCTACTTATGCTCTGTAAAGACTTCATAACGCCTCTAATCCAAAGTGCTGTTAATTGGTCATTTTTCAGGCTGATATTCCATGTGTGTTATTTTATAGTTTTGAAATCCCCAGTATTGTTATAGAATATAGAAAATAAATCACTAAACAAAAACAAAGAAATTTGCAAGTGACCCCAAACTTTCGAACGGTAGTGTATACTAAATGACCAAGTTTTCACAGCAATGGATTTTTTTTTCCCCTGATGGCAGAGGCATATTCCAGGATGACAATGCTAAGTTGCATTAGGCCCAAACTTTGAAATTTCCCAGTGGTTCTGGAAGCATAAGGAATCATTTTCATACACAAATTGGCCTGATTTTACCTCCATTGAAAGTCTTTGGGATGTGCTGAAGAAAACTTTATAGAATGGTTTCTCTCTTCCATCATTAATACAAGATTTTGGCCAAAAATGAATGCGACCCTACTGTATGTATTAAAAAAATCCAGATGTTTCATGGAGTTGAATGTTCTGTTATGCATTCATCTGCCTTCGGGTACTAATTAAGTATCACTCAAAACAGCTTACACAGCTAGAGAAAGTAAAATAACGACACATAACTCTCCAATTAAACGCTCCATTACGTCAACACGAAGTCTTATGAGCAGTTTGAATAAATTGTCTACTCGATGAAATAGCTGAAAAACATTTTCGGCATGTACGTCAATCAATAATTCATTCTTACCAAATTATGTGAAGGCATTACTCAATACAGAATACTCTAGTGTCCCAGGTCTTCTCTTGTACACGTGTCATTAGTTCACCTCTCATGTTGGGGTCACCAGGATGTCTGTGTCAAAAGCTTGTTTCTGTGGCTATTCAATGATTTTTGTGTGTGACTAGACAGTCTTGGACCATTGCCCTGCTAGAAGAACCAACCATGACCCAGCAGCAGCTTTTTGGAAGAGGAAATCAGTCATTTATTTAAAACCTCTTGGCACTTCATGTAGTCTGTGATGGCAACAAGGTTCTCAGGGCATTTGGTAAAAAAAACAACTCCATAGCATTATAGCAGCAGGATTCTCCACCATAATTCACGGTCAGAATTGGCTTCTTTTTTGTGCAACCACTCTTCTTTGGAATACCACTCTAAACTCTGATGTAGGTGGGGCTTTAATAGGTTATGTGTAGCAGTTAAATGCAGGGGTTTCCTTTTGGAAAGGATTATTTATTTTAATAGTTTATTAATTAACTTTTTACAAAAATTAAGACCCCTACCCATCCTATGATAGAAAACCTGCTAAACAACAGAATTTAACTTCCTTTAGAAACAGAAACCCTGAATCGTCCAGCCAAAAATAGAGGACACAATAGAGGACCCTTAGACAGTTATTTTGCATTTGTGTATAAATGGAGAAATGAATCACAGAACTGAGGTTACATAAGTGAAGAAGCAGAGCCACACACCAGCATGTTGCCAACACTACTCTCTCTGTTAAACATTAGCTTTAACATGTGGCTCATGTTGGAAAACTCAGAACTTTAATCTTTTCAATCTTTAATCTTTACTGAGAAACACTGTACAGTTACACGAGAATAAGAAAAAGGCACCAAGTCGCCTTGCAAAATGTAAGGCTCTTAAATTTAAATTGGACTACCACAAACGCCCATACACTCGTATTCAATTCATTTAAAAAAAAAAACTTGCAAACAAGTGAGTTATAATAAGTGTGAACATTTTAAATTTTAATGAATTCAAGAACAAAAGCTAAAATGTATTAGCAGTGTCTGTGTCAGTACTCTAAGCATTTCCTGCACTCTTCATGCCTCCGCACTGTCACAGCTGTGACTGAGGGTAGAACAGCAGCTAATCAATATGCAGGCAGAAGAGCTATGCAATTATCAGGCAATGCTTTTAATTAATTAACCATTTGTGCTTGGCTACTTATTTCTCATTCAATACCAGCAGCCATTAAAAGAGAATGAGAACAGGGTTATTTACAGTCTCTAGTACATGTTATTTGCATAGATTCTCATTCATAAGAGAAGATCCTTTTGCCAAAACAATCATTACATTAAATACCAGCATGGCCCTCAAGGTTTAACAACATTCTTAAAGAACTTTATTATTAGTAACCAATAAACCATCCTATGTAGTCACTATATATAAACAAGAATAAAATAAGCAGAAAGTGATACTACAAAGTCATATATACATCATCTGTTTACATCCAACTACTTACCATTACATATCCCATCATGCCCGTGGGTGTTGTGGCAGGGAAAGCCATGACAGACGGTGCCTGGGACAAACAAGGGTCCAGAGTTAGAAACACTGGCAGTATAGAATGCGCTACTCAGAAAGCTGACAAAGTGCCATTCAGCTCAACACCTCCAGCATCAGAAATTCCACTCAAAGGAGCATGCCAAGACCACAACAAGTCTTTCAGCTCCCACCTTTATACACTTGTGCAGGCGCACACAGACGTACCCTTCAGTTCATAATAAACACTTTGTGCACGTAAGATTGTAGGAAGTTTTTTTGCTCTTAAATCTCTGGTGGACATTTAACAGCTCTTAACCTAAAGTCATTGCAAATGTTGTCCGGTGTGTCTGAATAGCAGTATAACCACAGAGAGAAAGAGAGGAGAGAGGCATATAAAAGAGTGTGAGACAGTCTGTGTGTGCACGTGCGTGCTTGAGTAAATGAGTTTTCAGTGGTAGTGTCGCCAGTAGCAGGTGCAGATCTTGATTCAAAGAGGAGTTCTTTGTAAAAGAGCCGTGAGATTCTCAAAGAGACTGAACTCATGACAGAAACACATTTGTCTTTACTTACAGACTGCTCAAATGTGTGAAAGGGCCTTCTTAGCTAATTGCCATCAAGCTATTTATTTTATTGAGCGAATGGGGCTCAAATGAAAAATATATTAGTGAAAAAAAAAAAGAATACATTATAAATGGCTGTACATTTAGGATTGAATACTTAAAAACACTTATATACATGAAATGAACTAAAACAATAATTACTGTAATTGCAGAGCGCTGTAAATCACAATATTTTGCTGCAGTGAGGATCCACAGAACAGACTTATGGACTTCGCTAATGTTTAATCTTAAGTCTAAGACAAATGTACGTATTTGTATCTATTCAACACAACCATCATACACTCAACATTTTTTAATGGAATCGCACCACACTCGGATAAAACCGAGTCTTATGATGCAGCAAGCTGAAAAAGGAAGAAGGGAAGTTAAAGAAGATACTATAGGTGACAGCCATGCTGTGGAAGCTCTTGGTTAGTTCAGCTGATCACAATGAGTACAGAGGCTTCAGTGTGACTCTGGTCACTGGTGTGTGCATTGGTATGCAAACAGCCACTTTTATAAAGTACGCTCAAGACATGCACACACATACACAAACTCTCATCGACATGGTCCGAGACCAGAGTAAGAAGCTGTGAGGTAAACAATACACACTCATGCGTCTTAAAACAATTCAATTATTGGACTTACGTATTGTGGGAAATGCATGCCATTCTGTTTATTCCCCCAGACGGAAATTTCACAACGCAACAGACAGTCAGTTAGAGGACACAAAGATACAAATGACACTGTAGCTCAAACATGAAACATTTTTAAACCTGTACCAACAGGAGTGTTTACTAAGGGGTATTTATTTTTTATTTTTTTTACTTAGAAGATGGGCCTTATTGTGTCTTACTGTGTTAACAAACGGAAAAACATCTCTCCTTACCATACTGGCAGGGTTCCATGTTGTGGTTGGAGCTGTCTTTGGTTGCCAGTTGGTTCCACCTGTTAATTTCTTCTCACCAGGCTGACTCCAGTAAATGTCACTTAGATACAAAGAAGAAAAGACATTAGTACACCCTTCAAGTTAACCCAGACTTCAAAGCAGCTTTGAGTACAAACGTTTACACGTGGACTTACTTTTTTGTTGTGCCATTTCCAATATCCAGATCTGCAAAAAAAAAAAAAAAGTACTAGTTTAATTAAATGTTTAAAAAGATAATGATCCAAATATCGAATGCAATTTTACTTGCATGGTTAAAAGTATATTGACATCTGACCTTTACATCCATATGTGCCCATTCTGAAACTATGGATATTAATAAAGAGTTGGTCTCCCATTTGCTGTTATAATAACTACATTTTTAAATATGGCCATGGACATCGTGCTCATTTAGCCATGGGGTCATTAGCGAGGTTAGACTGCGACTTCAAATGAGAAAGTGTCAGCATTCCAATTCATCCCAAGGGTGTTCACTGGGGTTGAGGTTAGGGCTCTATAGAGACCTTCAGTCTTTACTTCAAAGTCTTTGCTTTGTGCACATGGTTATTGTCTTGGTCCAACTGGTTTGGACGCATTAGTTCCAGTGAAGTGAAATTATAATACTACAGCATACAAAGACATCTTCTACAACTGTCTCTCCAACTCTATGGCAAAAGTTTAAGAAAAGCCAACATATGGGTGTGATGGCCAGGAGTCTATATACTTTACTGGCTGTAAAGTGTACTATGCTGGATATGTAAAAAAAAAATTCAGATATACACAAATATCAGAAACATACTGCCCACAAGGTTGGCCAGAGAGGATTCAAGGTCATCAGACACAAGTTTGCCAGACAGTTCGGCAATGGGTGGCATGCCCTGGCTCGGAGAAGTTACTGTTGGTTTCAGGATACCACCTAAAACATCATCTTTGCAATAATGCAATATAAAGGAAGAGAGAAGAATGAGAGCAAAAGGAGGAGACAGTAAAGAACAGAAGACAAGACAAGCAGTAGTTATTGTAGATGGAGTAAAACTTTATTTAAAATGTAAATAAACTGAAAATGTGCAATTTCTTCCTCCTAAAACAGTCAGCCTCAACTCACCGAAGTCATGCATGCCATGCAAAGCCAAGGCCCAGAGTTTATCCACACAGCACAGGAAGAGACAGAAAAACGAGATACTAGTCAATATAATATTTTAACAAACAGACACCTATATTAAAACAAATGGAGAATATGCCACAAATAACTCTTCAAACAAACTAAGAATGGAGAAGGTAAAGTGCCTGGAAATCTAGTGCTGTGTGTCTGTGTGTCCTGCATGCAAAGCTGTACTTTATTTGGCATACTGATAGGATGCAGAAAAGTCCATACAATGCCTCACTTATCTCATGCTTTATTTAGAAATGCAAATGCAAATCAAATGCAAAAATAAATTAATTAATACAACCATTCATGCTGAATGTCTCAATTTCACACTTATTCAGAGATGTATATGGGACATCAGGTAGAGCACTGCAACTCCCTGCCCTCATATTTCAGCTGTGAGTGAGAAAGCAAGAGAGGGTCGCTCTCCTAGCAACCATCACAATAGTAACGATGGAGGAGAAAGACATTCTTACCAGCAGCGTCTGTGCTGTTAACAGTGGATTTATTGCCGAACACAGAGTCAAAGTCAACGCTAAGGCCAGAAGAGCTGGCTGGTTGAGGGATGGGAGATGCTGAAAACCCTGTAAAGTACAAACGACAAAGTGAACTGGTTAGATGTTAAAGCCAAAGGGCAAATCTGTGATGAAATCATGATCCACTATTGTTGTCTTAACATAAATGGATCAGTTCACTTCTATTCCACTCAAACACAGGTGTTAATACTTCTGGGACTGGGGGCACTTAATTCTAGGAACACTTGGGAATTCGGCCACACCCTTACACTACTCAGTAACACATGAGTTGCCCCGGCAATTACAGGGTACACATCAACCTATGACCAGTAGACTCCATTTCATCTCCAACTGCTGTTTAAAAGAGGACGGATGGTTAAAAGAAGCCCAGATCTGAAAGTTGAAAAAGACCAAAAGAAAACAAAGAACAGGAGTTAACAGAATAGTTATGGGGAATGGGAGGCAGGATTCATGACCTACCTCCAAATAGTCCAGCTACTGCGGAAGGCTCGGAGTGGAACAGTGAGGTCTTAGAGTAGGGGGCCGAGGAGCAGAACGAGTCTGCCACAGCGAGAAGAGTGCAGAGGAAGGAAAGCCAGAGGTGAGATATTAGTAAAGTAACAGAAAGAAAGCGAGAAAGACCTGGCTTTCTGAGACACAGACTCTCTGATTCAGTATCTGTGTTTAAAAAACAAACTTAAAAACTATTTTAAGCAACAAAAACAGACTTAAAACCTTATTTACAACATAAAGCAAGAACCAAATTATTTGAAGAGGAAGAAGGGGTGCTACAGGATGCTCAAAGCCTGGAAGGGGATTAAAATAAAATAAATACAATAATCATTTTAAAAAAAGCGCACAAGAGTGCAGGCAATGGAAGAGCCTGAATCAAGAAAAGGATTGTAATAATCTGGAGAACCAAAACATACAGACTTGCATTCTGCAAGAATTTGTATGCAAGAAGTGGTATGGAGCCTAAGCAAAATGGGAGCAGATGACCTTAGCATACAACATTACCATAGGAATCACCTAAATACCTCAAGGAGATACATAAATTCTTTTTGCATTATTTAAACAAAAGCAATGAACAAATAATAAAAGGCACACTGTACCCGATATGAAAAACGTGTATTAAAAAAAAAAAACAAGCCAACCACACCCTCCACCTTACTACAACTGTATTATTGTAGAGGACAAATGTATCTTTAGATGTGTTAATATTATGATGAACATTGCTAAAAAGGATCTTGCTCTTGTTTTCCGAAGCTAACAATGAAATATGAGCATCATGATGTCTAATCCCATGTCTGAGAATGCTGTAAGCTTTCTGCTATTAAACGGCACTGTCTTAAAATTAGCACCAGAATCTCTAAGCGTGCCATGAATCTTTAAAAATGAATTTTATGGTAATATATTGATTGTAATATATAACAGTATTTAGTTTTTCCTCCTTCTGCATCTTTTTCTTAATGATAGACCTGGGATGTATATTTAAGTGGAAAACTCCAATATTACAAATAAATAAAATTTAATCGGAGTAATGGGTGAGCAGGAAATCAACAGCAGCTTAAGCCTCAGTTAGATGCAAATAGGGCAGAGTGTCATCTGAGTACCAAGATAATAAGCAAAACATAGCACATTACTGTTCGGCTGCAAAAGTGCATACATTTTGGCACACAAGGCATCTGTCCATTACTGTTCAGCACACACTTATCAGAATACAGTATCAGCTGCCGTGTAATAATGTGTGAGAATGATGTGTAATGGAACATGCATTAAGTAAACAAGGCAAACAAATTCTCAAAAGCACAGCAGGCAAATGCAAACAAACCGTGATGCTAAGAAGGGCAAAAGAAAATCCGTTTACCACTAAACATTTCATGACTGGGAGTCCTAGAAGGAAAACTAACAGCATCTGAAGACAGAGGAGGTGGAGGAACAGCATCGACAGGTTTGGAAAGGAAAGGATTAAAGTTTGGAATGGAGTCATCGACACTCTCTGAAGAAGTGAAAGGATCTACACAGCCGTCAGAAACAGAAAACAAGACATCAACAAGAAATGTTAGAGGAACCATGAAAACCAGCATGCAGATTCAGGTGAAGAAAGATGAGGAATCCATAAAAGCCACATGTATAATCAATAATTCGATTTCTTATTTAAAAATAACATTCATATGGAACAAGACTGTTGTTATTTACTGGTGGGTTACAATGAGCATGAACTGTTTCAGGTACTTAGTTCATAATGTTTCCTAAACCTTTGAAGCAAAGGATTAATGGTTGAACCAGTATTTAATTGTACTTCCAGGACATTTTGGTAACACTTACCTGATCAGCTATTAAATAAATAAATGGTAAATACAAACAAAATACAAAAGTAGTATCAAGTTAAAGTTAAATCACTTAGCCATTCTTAAATAAAATCTATATTCCTCAGTGAGGCAGAAGATAAGACAAGGCCGGCAAATAGTAAAAGAAGGCAAGTAAAAATTTTTAGACTAACTAAATAAAATTTTATTGAAGGAATTCCTACTGTAGCTTTTAAATTTAATCCTAGATTAATAAAAAACACAATTAAATATTTTGTACTGTGGCACAGTGAATGCTACTGTGACCAGAGGTTTGTGAAAAAGCTTTTGGTGCCACAGGTTGCGCATCACTATACAATCCCACTTAGCTAGTTTAAAAATCAGTGATTACAATCCGTTTCAAAGGCTACCGAGTCAGAAGCTGCACAAGGCAGGAAAAAAACAAAAAAAAAACAATGCAGACACTACTTTGGACATCACATCCTCCACTTATTCATCCATTCATTAATCATTCTTAAGACCAATGAGCTCACGTTAACTGCCAGTTGTCCATGAAAGGACTTTATGACTGCGTATTGTAATGTGTGTAAACAGTAAATTAATGAACTTGCAAACCCTAATTGATGACTGGGAAGTCATTAGAACTGTAACTGAACAAGATAAATTAAACATGATCTGCTGCATGCAAGCTTTTCCATATGTTTGCAGTGTATAAAGGAATTTGCTCAAAATTGGAACTGTATTTTACTCTGGTATATTACTTGTGAAGTTTTTTACTCAAACAAGTACACAAACAAGTGAAGATGCCCAACTGCTCCATCAAAATTAGCCTTGGTCTGCAGTTTGGGTTATATAATAATCAAAATATTTAATATCCACTATTACAAGGCTGATGGCCAGTACACCACCTCTTGCTTGTCAATTATGAAATATCATCTAAATATCTAAAGCCAACATTATTCATTATTCATTAATTTTAATAAAATCATATCACATGAGCCAATATTTTATTCACAGTAGAACATGGAAAACATAAATGTTTGATGATTTTTATTTTATTTTATGCACAACAGGTCTCAAAATATTTGGGATGGGGCATATTTATCATGGTGTAGCAGCCCTTCTTTTTAAACCAGTTTTTAAAAAGAAAACAGTTTTTCCTGCTGCTAAGAGTTTGTGGTCATCTTTGACATATTTTTCATTTAATGATGTGCCGAATGTTCTCTATTACCTCATTTCCACTACACTGGTGTCAGGTGCCACCGAGAACCGGCCCGCATTTACACTAGACAGGAGCTTAGCCGGAGCTGCATGATAATACGTCACAGAAACGACCATGGCCGAAGTCAGTTTACTGGTTATTCTCCAAACTAGTATAAAAATGTCTTTCAGTATCCAAAGGCAGCTTATTTGACGTGTTATAACCGCTGAAAGTCTTTCTTCATTTTTTTTTCTTTTTTTTAGCTTTTTCACTATTTGGTTGGTTGTTCGTGTGAAGCCTGCGACTATTAGTTCTTCTCTAATTTTCTTATATACACTTTTTTTCTTAAAGCACTTTCCAATTTCTGCTGAATCTCGGCTAATGTCCAAATTGCTAAAAGCGTTTTTGTTTCGTGTGCGCTCCACATTAACGGACTTTGGGTCTCCGCCATTTTTTTAACGCTTCCAATAACTCTGCCCACCAGAGGTGTGGACTCAAATCATGTGACTTGGACTCGAGTCAGACTCGAGTCATGAATTTGATGACTTTAGACTCGACTTGACAAAATATAAAAAGACTTGCAACTCGACTTGGACTTTAACATAAATAACTCGGACTTTCACTTGGACTTGCGCCTATTGACTTGTAAAGACTTGCTACTTCCCATTAAAAAGCCCAAAGATAAAAAGTATGTTAACACGGTCCGCTCTATCTCTGTTTATGTGTCTGTGCGCGTGTGTGTGACAGAGCGCATGCGCGCATTCGGCACGACATCCAATCAAAGTACCGTAGATTCTTTTGATTCGACAGCGTCCAACACGTGACAACAACGTGCACGCGCCAGTTCGCGAAATGATACCGAAGGTAGCTTCGTTTGGCTATAAAAAATTGTCTATATGCGCGGACCACTGAGCTTCTACAGAACGCAGTAAAGGCCAAAAAGGAAATTGTTAGCGTTTTTTAATCCCCTGATGAACTCTAGCCATCAGGATGTGTTTCCCTTGTTATCTTGGACATATTTAGAATGATGAACCTCGGCTGAGTCACTTGTAGGCTGTAAACATGTCAGTACATGCGTTGTATTGTTTACATTAAATCACTGGTATACACTACCCATTCTTTCATATGCAGTTTGGGTTTATTCAAATAATGTGACCTAGTGAATTGACATCACACGGATAAAATGCTAATTATCTCGCATAATAATAAAAAATAAAAATAATAATAATAATAATAATAATAATAATAATAATAATTATTATTATTATTATTATTATTATTATATATTTAATTTTAATAATACTTATTATTATTAATATTATAATATATAATATTTAATTATAATATAATAATTATTATTATTATTAATTTATATATAATAATAATTATTACTACTATTATTATTAATGTCTTGAGACTGTATCTGACGGGTCTCTATTTTGGCATTATGGTTTTGCTGAAAAGGCATATTTGATATGAAATATCAGACTAAATACTGACATGTTTACAGCCTACAAGTGACTCAGCCGAGGTTCATCATTCTAAATATGTCCAAGATAACAAGGGAAACACATCCTGATGGCTAGAGTTCGTCAGGGATTAAAAAACACTAACTGTCCTTTTTATTCTTTACCGCGCTCTGTAGAACCTCAGTGGTCCGCGCATAACCCTTCGCGGGCGAGCCTTCTCCTAAATGCGCGTTCCCTGTGCCCTTTTCACGGGGGTGGGGCTAAAAAAACGCATCCTAATTGGGGAACCAACTTCGACACAGCACCGGATTGTTTGTATGAGGTAGCCTACGTGAGTGTATCAAGGTAGGGAGCAAAGTTCTTTAATGTTATGTGAAGAAAACAACGTTATTGTTTGTATGAAGTAGCCTACTTCATTAAGAATATGTGCTACCATTTTACATTGCTACTAGCATTTACTAACATTTGTATTTTTATGTATCTGAGCAATGTTCTTTCATAAAAAAAGGTTTGTTTAATAAATACAGATCTTACAACCATACATAATCTGTATACATTTTATTTTTCTGCTAAAAAGACTTGAAAAGACTCGAAAGTCAAACCGTAGGACTTTTGACTTGACTTGAGACTTGTTGGCTTTGACTTGGGACTTGACTCGGGACTTGCCTCGGGACTTGAGGGCAATGAATTGAGACTTACTTGTGACTTGCCAAACAATGACTTGGTCCCACCTCTGCTGCCCACCGCTCGTGACGTCACGGTTTCTCGCAACTAGACCAGCAGAGTTTAGGGGCCGGTTCGGTGCTTATTTTAGGGCACCGGCACCAATTTTTTTCTGTGGAAAAGCGCGGCACTGGTTCAAAAATTGGGAACCAGAGCAGTGGAAAAGGGGTATATGGGTGAATGATCTGCACTGCAGGCATGATCTTCCCTGAAATAGACTTTGTCTAAAACCTTTAAACTGAATACCTATTAGCATTCATAGTGCCTTCCAAAACATACAAGCTGCCCATACTACTGTATATGCACTCAACCGTATATGAGTCTTTCGGCCTTGTTCATTACACACATTATGATGTTATGTACTGTGGATGATGAGATTTGCAAAGACATCGCAATTTGACATTGAGGAACGTCGTTTTTAAAGTATCCACAATCTTTTTATGCACTTTTTCCCAGATGGGAGAGCCTCTGCCCATGTTTACTTCTAAGAGACACTGCCTCTCTCCCTTGTATAGCCAAGCGTGTTACAAACCAGATGCTAGATGGTCTCCCTGCTGAATCTTTTAAAAAATTGCTTGTGTGTCAGCCATAGTTGCACCTGTCCTAACTTTTTTAAAACCAGTAGCGGTCAACAAACTTAAAATTAGCTCATTTAATGGACAAAAGTATCTAAATTTAAAACATCTGATAAGTTCTCTGTTCTATTGTGAATAAAATACGTGCTCATGTTATTTGAAACTCTTAGTTTATATTTTATTCAAATTTAAAAAACATTCCAACTTTTCTGGTATTCGCGTTGTATGTGACTATAGGATGTTCATACATAAAGCTAAAAGAACCATAATAACAATCTTTTTGTATGCAACAATCTTTGTATGTAACAGTTTATGTTTGCTTACATGTGACTAATCCATGCCCAAGTGATAATGAAATCTATTCGGTGAGAGAGATGCTCAGTATGTCCAGCACTCACCTCCCCATGAGTTAGCTACAGGCAGAGCAGTTGGAAGAGACAGAGACGGCTGGAATGCTGGCTGCAGATCTAGCAGATCATTTGGCACCTTTGAAGCACTAGAGAAAAGAATAAAACAAACTAAATTTACAACTGGGAAGGTCAAGGATCTCACACGGACACATAAATCTAAACACTGAAGGCTAATTCAAAATGCTTGTGGTTTTAGAGCAAAGAACACAACACAGATATATATCATCACCTTATTGCTGAGAGAATGCAAAGAAATAGTTATTTATTGAAGGAAGTCACAATGCAACAATACCTTTTCAAAGCTAAGAGTGCAAGTTAGATGTTCCTGTGCTTTATTTAGCCTTTCAACACAACCATCTTATTAGTATTACTTTATGCCCACATGCTTTCAGTAACATGCACAGGGAATGTTGCTTAATGTTCAATGGGAAGAAAAGTGGCAATGAAGACATGGTGGAATATCAGATGACAGGAAGCTGCATACTGTATAGCTCAGACCAAGTTATATTTTGTGAGCATACCGTTCTATACAAAACCACCATCCCACAGTTAAACCAAGATAGACGATAGACACTATATTTGTGCATCCTTAGAGCTAAAAATAAGGCCCTGTCACAAATTAATTTGTATTTTCAAACTAAATAGCTTACCACAGTCTTGCTGGTTAAACCTTCAATGCACATCTCATTATCCTTCCTTTAGCATTCCCATTTTTCTGCTCTACTCATCTTATACTTTCTATCTACCTATTGGTGCTAATAAGGTAGAATCCTCAGCAGGGGAAAGAAGCTTTATGTACGCAGGTATTAAAAAAAATTAAAAGAGCTGTGCAGGAATGGGACACTATACTCACCTGTTGGTGGAGCTGGGTGTAGAGAACAGGTCAATTGCTGGAGCAGTGATGATGCTGCCAGAGGCTGTAGATACAGGAGAGGCTGCTGTGGTTGAGGATGTGGAAGGCTTTTTGGAGAGTTCTTTCAGGCGCTGCTCCTGCAGGAAAAACAGGAGGACATTTTGGTAACAGCCAAAAAAAACACTCAACCACAACAAATTAAAGACAAATGTGTTTCCCTATAATGCCAAAACTTCGTAACACAAAGTTCCTCTCTAAGCATGCACAACTGATCTGGGGCCTAAACAAACAAACAAGGTGATAAATTTCAACATTTCAGCACTAGATGTACGAGTGTACTTGTATTATTTCTTTGTAAGTATAACATTGTTGCTGTTTGCTCTAATAAACAGGTACAATATTAGAAGCACCTTAAGCGTTCTTAAGCGAGCTTGTTCCTCCTCTAGGGCTACCTGCTTTTCCCTCTCATCCACTTTGGTGAAAGATATGCCCGTGTTTGCCAGAGAGGAGACAGCGTTGGACAGTGTGCTGGCCCTGTACAAAAAAAAAAAAAAGGGAAGAAAGAATGGCAGAGTGACAGAACACCCGAGCAAACATCAGTATCAGGTGATGTGCTAAAGGAAATGGTCTTCCTTGGCTCATGGCACACAGGCAGATAAGGTTTTTATGGGTTCCTCTAACAGCAGTGAACTTTGACCCAAGTTTCCTACCAAAATGTCAGAACTAGCAAAGCTAGACACTTTTCTAGCTTTTTTTTTTTTTTTTTTGCTGCACAAAATGCAACTCATCAAGATTCCACTTTTGAGGATGTCATTTGCAGAGAAAAAGGTCAGAAATCTATAGGTTTTTTTTTTTTTTTTGCAGTGACCTAGTTCAGTAAAGAACAATCTGGTCTGTGTGAGCATGCAACACCACTGAGGGCTATCAGTTGCCCCAAAACACACTGGGGACATCTGCTTTCTACATTTGAAATCATTCAACAGTTCAATAAAAGTTGGCTCTGAGCCTGACTCCAAGCTCTCCTAGCAGGCCTGACATCTCTCTCTCTCTCTCACACACACACACCCACACACATGCACACGTCAATCTAGAAAATCTCACACACATGCTAAATTTGGTACCTGGGCACAACAGCTTGGCAGGGAACTGAAAAGCAAAGTTACTTATGTAGGTCACTGTACCTGCTGGCTGCCGTCGAGTCCTTAACCTTTTTTCCCTCTAGTGATGCCAAGTGCTGCTCCAGTGCATCCAGGAGACTACTGGGAGCCTGGAAATAGAAATTATTATTATTTAAGTGATATCCTCTCTCAAACATACAACTTGCACATACTTTTACTCACTGTCTCACATACACAACCATGGTGAGCATGCAGAACACTGAAGTACCAGACAGGGAAAAAGATTGCATCAATGACAGGAGGAAAAATAGAGGTAGGTGCAGATACTTACACAGACTGTAAACTGAAAACGGAAAGATAAGGAAAGATACAGAATATAAAGGTGGTAGTTTGACAGTATTTAAAGGCATTTCAAACAAAGATTAGAGTGAAGATGCAGACACTGAATTTATTTCACCCAACCTAAACTTAATTTGTACAAGCTGAACTCCATGTATATACTGTAGCTGTTCAGACAAATTAAATTCAGTCACCCAGACCAAACTGCACAGGACTAACACATGATCACTGGGCATACTCATTTCTCTGTTCATGTAGAGACTACCCCAACACCTGCATGGTCTTAAACTGGAAGATATTTAGAATTTTTCAGTGTGTGACTCTTATTTTAATTTGCAGGTTACCTGAGGAAAATATATAACCTGCGATAGAAACAATGCACTGGTTTGTATTGCTAGAAAAAAGGAGAACGATGGAAAGAAGTTTGAGGAATCTGCAACATGCAAAAGGCACTGCACACACTGGGCTAAGGCAGAGCCATGCTGGGGGAGGGAAATGTGTTCCTTTTTATAATGTGTGCCTCATACACTGATTGCAATTCTAGCAATTTTAAGTCTTTGGAATTTAAACAAGGTCATCTGTTAAACTTAAACAACAGATTTATGATTAGAATTGTGTGTGTGGTTATGAATTATTTAGCTGAGCAGAGACTGAGAAAGTTAAGCTAATAGTCATGAATGAAGAAAGCACGATTGTGTGTGTGGTTAACACAGCATCAGTTAGTACTGCAATCAAATATCGCAGGCCACACAGGTCTACGTTTAGAGTTGAGAGTGTTAAAGAATTACGATCTTACCTGAGACAAGTCTGGTATATCGCCTCGGTCAATGCCCACTTGCTATAAAATAGGAGAGAGGCATTTGTCATGTCAACAGGTGACAACCAATCAGATATTATGAGTTCTAATTTCTTCATGTACTGGAGATGGAACAAGTACAAAAGCTCCCTGTAGCAAGATTTAACGCAGCAACATAAACTTTTACTGGTTAAAAAACTATGGCGAACAATCTTGCCTAAATCCGTCATGATCATAGACAAAGAACTAAATATAGAAACTATACGCTTACCTCGGCAACTTTGAGGAACTCTGAGATTCTCGTCATACGGGTGAGGAATTTCTTGTAGATGTCAAGTCCTTCTTTACACTGGGCTTTCTTCATATCAAAGTACTTCTCTGTTTAATTTGGACAAAAATGGATGTTCACAAAAATGCTCATCTATTGTTTAAAAATCACACAGCTGCAATACACAGTAAGAAGAAAAACTCTACTTCAGAGGCTTTCAGGTATTTGTCATTAGGGAATGATCCAAAGCATGTCTCACCAGTCTGCCATTGTCTACAAACTACCGACTTATTCACATTCGCTTATGGCAAACACTCTGCAATCCTTTGTGACTGCTTACCCAGCCAACATAAACATGCTCCAAAAACAACAAAGCTGTTAACACTGGGAAATTCTCAAGATGCTTAAAAAATTTTCCTAGTGGGTCAAAACCCTGCATGTTCTTCCCACAAAATTAATACATAATCCAAAACACCATAAAGTTATATAATTGTAGATTGTTGAAATAACTCTTTGTTATAACTGTTATTACATAAACGACTATCAGGAGAGGTGTAATTATGGGTAGTTGCTGTAAAATGGAGCTGTTCTCATGTCTTTGCCTCGGGCTCCAAAGTAGTATGATGACTCAAAGTGCAGTGCTCAGTTGAACTGGCTGAGACACATCAGAGCAGGTCAAATCAGAGCTCAAAGGTTTCTTTACCAGGAAACATTGAAGCAGGCAAACAGGGCAAAGTCAACATGAAGCAGAGACTAGCACAATACATGCAAGTTCCTATAGGGCAAAAACTATTTACCGAGCAAGTTGATGATCCCTTCATTGTAGGCAGCAAACAGCCGGATGGCGTCTTTAAACAAGAGCATGAAGGCGGCATTGATGACTCCATTTGTGAGCTCGTTTGCATTTACCTGGTGAGGGACATATGATTTAGAAGGTAACTTCCGTAAACTAAAATAAATAAACAAATAATAATAAAATTACATTGAAGTCAAGAAGCGAGTCCATCTGATTCTGGATGATGGGGAGAGTCTTCAGCAGCTTCTCTGTGTTCATGGTTCTCATAACACCATCTGCCCTAGGAGTGAAAAAACACACAATATCCCATACTATAAGGACATACCAGTAGTATACAACTGTTGCCTGGAATATATAAGAGAATACCAACAATATCATGGTATTGTATGTACTGTACAAAAAGAAAATTCACTTACCCCCTCTTCACTTTAGTGAAGTCGAATGCAACCTGCCTGTAGGACACAGCCTTTTCATTAAGATAACGGCTATACCGCCGAATGAAAGTAGACATATCATAGCCTGAAAAGCAAGACAAAAAACAATGACTATGTTTAATGGTAAGCTCTCTGGTGCACCAAAGATACAAGTTCTTATTAACTTTTAGGCTATTCTAATACTGGAAAGATTCTGATGGAAATATAATGCATTTAGATGACACCTAAAGTGTTTATGCAAAACAAGACCAGAAGATTGAGCCAGAACTAATCTAGAGAGCTTTCATCTTGAACTAGTGCTTACTGCTTGCCTTCCCACTAACATGGGAAAAGGCTTGAGTAAATAAATCCATGATTTCCCTTCTTTTTTTTTTTTTTAACTCAAATTCATCCACACTGCACAACATGCCACATAAGGAAGTAAGAAAGCAGAGAGAGAGGGAGAGACCAATCACACGATTGCACATGGTAGCTTTAGTTTTACGTCACTACACTAGAGCATGAATGGACATATTTACATCCAATGTCTTTAGAAATATAAAAAATGTGAAAAAGAAATCAATGTGACTCTGTTACTGTGCTTCTCCAACAGTGTGACTATTTTGTTAAAGGAGCAGCAGAAAGAAAATCAAAATTCTACTAGACAAACCAGAGTTACGCATTTCTAGCTCTGGAACGGACAAACTTCATGATGAGGTTTATCTCAGTCTGTTGTATCCTCATTAACCTTAATTAAGCTTTACTTTTGGTCTTTATTTGTTTTGTTCTGAATTTCTGGTATTATATTATAGGCATAAATACCAAATCTGCATACAGAATAGAATGTACTCTGTTTGGTCACTCCTACCTTGTAAACCACTTTTGTCCAAAAAATTACTGAGGTTGAATAATGTGTTCCTGGAAGCCAGGTACTGAATAAATCTCTAGGTATATAAAAAGGAAAGACATTGGTTACTCACAAAAATTAAACATGTTATAAAAAGAGCAAGTAGTACGATCAGAACTACGATGCAGTACATTATGGAAACAGCCATTATGGAAAAGCTGCAATTCTATGAGATAAACTATTAATAAAGAAACTTCAATCATTATAAATGTTCAAAAGGTACACTTGTACAGTACCAGCACACACATAGCTGAACAAAATATCCAAATTGAGAATCTATCTTTAAATGTGGTGCAAGCTAAAATGTTTCTATTGGTCATATCCTGAAGTGTTAAGGGCAAGTGTGTGTGTGTAATATATATAGACCTCGTTGCCGTAGACCATGAGGTGGTGTGTAGTGATGAGGGATTTGAAGACGACCACCCAGCTGGTGTTGGTGGTACGCTCGAACAGCGTGTCTGCCAGTTGAGGGATGTTCACATTCATCTCATTTGTGCACTGAATCAGATCTGAGAAGAAAGCAATACAGATGGGTTACTAAAACGTGGATGTGCTCATGAACAAGAATGGATCCATATGTACAGTATGTACACTGCTGTGCCCCCCAAAAATTTATTTTATCCTACCAAGAAAAAAAGTAAAAAAAGTACTGATTTCTCACTTAAGAAATAAAGAAAGACAGAGAAGCAGCAACATTAACTGACAAAAGGGCCCAAGCAGAGCTGAACTGCTGGAAATTATTTTTTCCATGACAGCTAGCTTGTAATTTGCTAGTGTCAAGAATGTGATCGACTGACAGACTTGCATCTGATTGGGTCATATCACAAGACAGTCTGCTGTAAAACAGTAAAAGTTGCTTAAAAATATTAACATACACTTGTCTGCCAAACACATACATCTGATAATAACCAACAGCTATTATCACACTTATTATGCACATAATGCTTCCTGCTTTCCATGCAACCAAAGTATTTTGTTGAAACCCTTGTAATGTAGTCATGCAGTTCATACGTAAGAAGGAAAAAGGTAAATAAATGTATGATTGTCTCATCAACAATAATCTCTCAATAATAGCCAACAGTAATATATATATATATATATATATATATATATATATATACATACAAACACACACACAAATAAATCACCATCTACACAATCAGAACATACTGGACCAATCAGGAATGCTCAACTGGACCAAACAATTTGAAACAATTGAGAGGTATGGTTTAAACTCTTGATAACCTGGTAAAAAAAAAAAAAACATTCTTTCTTGCTGTAAAGAATTTTTTTCTCTGCATGTTAGCCTCATGTGGGGGTAACAAAGCTGTCAACATTGACACCCACTTTAACACAAGAGGAGGAGGACATTGTGTCATTTGCATAATGAGTGGCTGATTCTGCTTTAACGTGGTATCGGAGCAATAGTGTTGGGAACAGCTGGGCAGTACGAGTAGACAAGAACAGGATCGGACCAATACACAATGCTGGTATTGTTATCAGTGCTTCCCTAACCAATAATTAATGAAATCTTGAAAATCAGAAATCTAACCCCCTTCTAACCCTCCCCTTCTAACCAAATCATAACACAGAAAGGAGGATTCATCTGAAAAAAAAAAAAGAAAAAAAAGGGAAAGTCTATTTAAATCTTTTTTTTCCACTTTGGTTATATTTTATGCAGATAAAACTTCACCGCAGGCAGAACCACTCTAATGCTTTTTGCAAACATAATAAACAGCTTATCAGAACAACGTCCATGCAAACAGTTGGAAACTTAAATCTGAATGATTTCAATTGAATCGAAGAAATATTGTCCAGGTATTAATACGCTACAATAATCTAAATGCTTTTCAGACTCAGAATGATTATAACTGAGCTGCACTTGACCAAGTATGGCTCACACTCTCCTTTATCAGGAGCTGAATACAAGATCTCGTTTCTTATTTTTGCTTCTTTATGAACAGTTTTACTCTAGTACAGGAGAGACACATTTAGAACATCACCTTGACACCATCATGGTTTGGAGGCTTGTTTTCTGTGGTAGGAATTTTAAAGAAGATTTAAAAAAAAGATTTTAAAGAATTTCTAGAAATCCATTTGGGACAAGCGAGTGAGAGCGAGAGAGCGGTGGAGAGAGAGAGGTTATTTGTAGACCGTGGGGAAATTTGAAGGAGCTTATTTGAATTTATTTAAATAGATACAAGTCAGCGTCACTGGCGAGCACTGACGATTCCTAGCAGTTTACTAATGTCCACAATTTGTCTAAATAGTGACAAGCTATGAAAACTGCTCGATACGGAAGGGGACACATCCACGTGATAAGTCAAAATTATTACTTAGCCGTTGTTGGCTCTTAAGTGGGATGTCAGACAGAAGCGCTGTGCCAAACTTTTTAGAGATTTGCCGATAAGCTGTGCTTTAATAGCTAAAGTCAAAGCGAGGAAGCTGGTGATGAAAGAGTATAAATGATGTAAAACACATCATGAGAGCTCATACGCATATCATCTCCTAAATAAAGCACTTAAGCCCTATAAAATAATAGTGCTAAACAAATAACACCTTCACAAAATGCATTGTTCATTAGTTCATTAAAGAGAAGTTCTTTCAAGGTCCAAGAACCTGACTTAGACCTTACGAAATTAACTGTTTTAATAATTCAAATAATCTACAGGCCCTCAGTGCAGTTTGGCACAAGGCTGATGATGATGTACAGACAAAGATTGATGTATGCTGGGTTGGACAGTGCATGTCACTGTATCATGACTTTGCTGTCAATGGGAAAAATCTCATCTTGCTTAGCTCACATGTCCTGTCTTTTTTTTTTTTTTTTTTTTTTTTTTTAAATCAGCATCTACAGGTCTTCATTCACTTGTACTGCACACAAAACCTTTTCCCACCATGCACCAGCATCTATTTGGGGAGGTTTATACACATTGTTAGAAACCATAAGAGTTTCTAAAAGACTATTTACAGCATCACTCTGATGGCTTAGTGCAGCAGCTTGTTCAGTTTCATTTTAAGATCGGTCTTTACTTGGTACGGGAGGAAAAGGGTGGCCCATAGAGCACCTTTTTCTTTATAAGCCACAATCACTATTTAAAGCCACACAAAGCGGTAGCTAGAATGAAACAAAAGACTTTTGAGAGCCAGCAGGAATGCATGGCATGCAAACATCCACTGAATTCTACTGTAAATAAAAACTAGGAAAGACCAAAAAAAGTAAAAAATAAAAACATTCAAGTTGGGTTCTTTTCTCTAATAATGATAATAATAATAATAATATTAAAAGAAAAATAGTAAATGCAGACAACATACTACAGAACAAGGATTAGAAATGATTGCGTATCTAGTGTTGTCGTATATTGTGGTACTTGCGATATCACAATGTACAACTCTAAGGTCAATGAAATCTAGTGGACGTACAGCCTGTGCTAGTGAACTTAACTGACTCTACTGAACTAAACTTGTTTCTGAGTCAGGTGTCACATGGAAAAAAGAATACTTAAAAAGGTTAAAATGACATTCAAGTGATGATTGATTGGTACTAAACTTGCCTGACATGTGCAAAAAAAAATAATCACACACTATTCCACCACCTCCACCAGCCTGAACTGTTGACACGAAGCAGGTTGCGTTTATGGATTTATTCATGTTGATGGCACACAATTCTGACCCTACCACCTGTCTATCAATAAAAATCAAAACCAATCAGGCCATGCTGTCTGCTTTTGGCCTACTGGGCGTCCATCTGATGTGGGCTTTTGTTGCTGAAGCTTCTCCACCTCGAGGTTTGACGCATTGTGCATTCTGAAATGCATTTCTGCTAATGACAGTTGTACAGCGTGGTTCTTAGAGTTACTGCAGCCTTTTTATTAGGTCGCACTAGTCTGGGGTTTCTCCATTAGTCACTCTCATCACCAAGACTTATCTATTTGCAGAACTGACCCTCACTGGGCATTTTGTCTTTATCTTTAATCTATTTTATTGTACTGGTCTGTGGAAATGCTAGAAGATACTGTGTGTGAAAAACACCAGAAACTCAACACTTGCGCCCCATTCTGATGGATGACATGAATATCACTTGAAGCGTATGGTGTCTACCTACAGAATTTTACGCATTACAATGCTATTATATGACTGGTTTATTAGATAAATGCACAAATGCGTAGGTGTACCTCAGTGTTTTTAGGGATTTCTTATATATATATATATATATATATATATATATATATATATATATATATATATATATATATATATATAATTTAGAATTTTAAGTCTAAAACTTTCTATCACTCTCAAATATTGCGTAAATGAGAATCTCGACCTAAGGGAAAGACAAACGACACCTAAGAAACGATACAAGCAGCACAAACCAAACTGAATTTTACACTAATGGTGAAGCCACCTTAATTCTATGAGTTTGCTAAGCATTAATTGATTTGTCTGCATTGTGACCAACAAATTGGATTAAGAGAACAATTCGAGATAAGGCACAATCTTAAAATCCCTACTTAAATCTTAGGACATGACTTGAGATCCATTTATCACTTTTACAATTTACATTCCTAATTGGATTTTTTAACTTTAAACACCTATTCCTGTATATGACCTTTAACACTAGATTTATTTAATATTTCTTTTACTTTGTCATTTCAGAGATCTAACCTACAAACCTCCATCTATCCATATGTGAAGAGAAAGATAAACTGGACAAAAAAAAAAGGGGGGGGGAAATCCTCAACTAACCACTCTTCTATGCACAAAGATGGCAGTTTGTCAAAGCCTTTTTTTTTTCTCGCATTCCTGTGTTTTACGGCAGCTGGCACCCGTTGCATGTACTGACTCTTAGCACTGCAGCAGAATAAACAGGTACAGGAGCGGTAGCGTGAGAGGGTACTGTCTGCTACTAGGTTAATCTAATGTTGGCATCGTTCTTCCGGACAGATTTTTTTAAAAATGGTGCGCAAATATGCTTGGGAACCCGTCAATATACCTTGGCACGCCTAGATATACTCTGTGTGTGGGAAAGACTGATATGCAACAACATGCACTGGGGGCAGGCCAGCACACTGCTCTCAATTAGACATGGTTTTTCACGTGTGTTCCTGCTGTGTCCCTGACTTTCATCTCACAAATAAAGGTGATGCATGCAGGTGAGGCTAAACTGATTATGAGGCTGTTTTGGCAGGAGATCAGAATATAGCACAAGCTTTTTGCCACCATTACGGTTTCTCACTCTGTCAAGAAGAGGCCAGAACAGGGGCAGGATCAAAGGTCTGTCAAGACCACTTACAAGCAAATGGTATGAGACACAATTGTCTGTGTTCTTAAAGGCAGGGGGAAAAAAATGCATCAGAAAGATACTGTACCTCAAGCTTCCTATAGCTCATGACAGGAATCTGAATTATTTAATAACAACTAAAATCAGAGCATAGATTTCATGTTTCAAGGAGAACCGCACTTATTGCCTTGAATGTCCTGGAATTAGCAGGGGCATTTTTTAAAGTTCTACAAGCGGCACCGAGGCAACATAGCTATCGCTCCTAAGGGCAGGAAGAGATTATTATATTGTACAAAGTAAACTATTACAGGACCAGAAGAATGTTATATAGTAAATTAAGTAGTTAAGAAAAACTGAAGATATCGATGACCTCATGGCATTACTGGAGAGCTCATTATCTAGATCATAGAAAATAAAATGCCATTTACTGTAAATACACAGTGCTTGCAAATGATTTAAATAAACACAGTTAACTTATTTATTCAGTAAAGTAAAACAAAATGAAGTAAGGCACAGTGCTGCCATGAGCAAGTTGTGGCAGGCTGAGTGCACGTCACCCAGGAAAAGTGAAGTAAACTAATTTTAGCCGCGCTGCACTTGCCAACGTAGTACTTAGTTATGATAGTAATGGTAGTCGCCGTATGTTTTATATAATGGATGGAACAAGTAAAGTAACCTGGCATCACTGCCAGTCAACAGAGTATGGAATAAATTTTGGTGCAGTGTCAGTGGAAGGGGATTTCCCTAGCCGATATCCTATATTAACAACTTTAATGACCTTTTTTGGTTTTTAACAAAAAGGACACTAAGACACCATAAGAAAAGGACATCAAATTATTGCCTTTGTGGTTTTCTAAAATTAATAGGGCATCGGGGCAACTGGTCAATGCCGTTGTTACTGCTGTAAATTTTGCAAATCCGCACCCTGTAAAATTATTCTAAACAATAAAATAAAAAACTAAAAAAGATTTTGGCCATATGTCTCCAGAAAAAATACTGAGAGAGTAGAAAACACCCTGTTTTCACATTACTAAGCTACCTTACAGACCAATAACACAGACTGGTACAGACTCTCTCTCTCTCTTTTGCAGCTTAATGGTCAGTACTGTCTCTTTGCACTTCCAGGGTCAGTGTCCAGTGTCAGGAAAAAAAAAAAAAAAAAAAAAAGTGAGGCTGGGTGCAACCATTTAATATATAGATCCTAGACCCTGGTCATGGAGAACCTGCAAATCTGTTTGTGTGTTTTTTTTTCCCCTCAACCACACAGCTCCCAGCACACCTGATTTAATTAATCAGTTAATTAACAGGCTTTCCTGAATTCCTAAGAGGAAATGTGCAGGGCCAGCCATGACCCACATGAGTACCACCGTCCTAGACTAATGCATGCACGCCCCTAAAAATAGATTTTAACTTTTTTTTTTTTTTTTTTTTTTACATATTTAAGCCTTTCATTTCTGCTAAAATTTTTAGCTGCTATTTGTCATGACCCTCTAAATAATAAAACCCTCTTATAACAAGTTGTTGCATTTTCATGGGCTGTAATATTCCACTAAAGAATTGAATAACATCCTAATCAGAATAATAACTAACCATGTAATCAGAACAGACCGACCCAAACCGGCGGGTTTTTAAAAAAATATATATTGGTGTTACCTTTAACATGGCTAATATTTTTTTGTTAAACAGATTATTAAACACATGATCTGATCGTCTCTTTCTTGTTAGAGTAAATAAATTCTTTCTGTGCACCTTTGCTCCGCATGGTTATGATATTAGGCAATGTGAGAAATTTTCCAGGAAGGAAGTTTAATATTCTTGATGAGCTGCGAAGGTCCTCTTTACAAATTCAGGGCTTTAAAAGGAAATTGGTTATCTGGCACATGGAGGTAGTATTTTTTTTTTTCAGCTGAATTTTCATCTGCTCATGGGCTACAATGTCAATACCTTTCAAACATTTTAATGATGTGAACATTCCAATCATAGCGAAGTGGGTAGAGAGTTGGAAGCGATTGTGGGCAGACATGGACAAGAGTAGGTGTCAGTCATCAAGGGTTCGTTACTAAACAGCGTTCTCAACTCTAAATCTGGGCAATGCGATTTTTACTTAAAGCAACTAAGTATGTATTAGAGACTGAATACTCCCATGCGTCCCGTGAGTTAAGGCAGAATAATAAGGATGACTTCCTCCACATCAAGTGACCTCAGTCAGCAAAATGTTAACAGCAAGAGACTAGTCATGCACATATGTTTGTTTTAATGCCGCCTAGACAAAAGTCATGGTTTTCCCATCCAAATGCTATTCTTATGATCAATATCTCAAACTCTGAATATGTAACTGTCTGACTCAATGATGTAAAGTGGAAAAACTATAAATACACAAGCTGGTAATGAGAAAATGTGAGTAAAATGCAAGTCAAAGTGCCAAAAAAAAGCCACAGGAAAAGGTATATTATAGGTCAGGATGCCGGATTATTATTATTATTTTTTTTTTTACTTCTATAGCAAACAATAAGTATAAAACAAGCAACTTTTACCCGGCTACCAGACTCCTAGTGGTACACAAAGAACTAAATTCTTTGCGTACCACTAGGACACCACTACATTAAAATTGTACCACTACACTAATATGTACCACTATTAAATGTACCACTACATAAAAAATGGGCCCAAAACCAACACAACTGTGCTTGGCCAACGCAGAGTATTCACACACTGCCTTAAAATACAAGCATCAGCAAGCTAATGGCATGTTACACAAGTCGCCTTTTTAATTTGCTCATGGAAACTCATTAAACATTAAAGCACATTCAGCAATACTTTACAGTATTTTAAACATAATGAAATTTATTACTGCCGAGATGAGAGGAGCGCCATGTAAAAGAATAAAGGAATACTTGTACTTCATCAGAACTACATCCGAGAGCACACGAATATATATACACACACACACATCCGAAAGCTTTTAGTTTTTCGGAAAACTCACATGCAAGCGCACGCAAAGCTAGAGTCTGTGTATTAAACACACCTCTTGTACAAAATCCACAAGATATGAAAGTGCACAATTAAACATGAATCCAAATCAAATGCCACAATATTAGGATGTTGCCTGTTTTGCTGCACCCCATCCTACTGTATATAAAGCATTTACTGACAGCATTGATTTGATTTAGACTTTTGAATAAAGTTAACAACTTATGTTAATAAGATGACAATAAGTCCCATATTGCGATTTAATCTAAAATGGCCAAACTAATTTTTAAAGCCGATTTATTTCCATATAAGAACAGTGCTCTCGTAAGAAATCTTTAACCAAGTAGCAGAGATGCACATTGACTCATTTGTTACATTTATAAGTTCAAGTATTACTGGACTTCAGGCAGCAGAAATAATCTGACCATTTCTAAATGAAAACGCAAATTCACATTCACTCCATTCCTGCATACAACAGCCATCACCACCCCTTTCCCTAGAAAAATATAAAAAAATCAATAGATATATTCAGCATTACTCTGCCAACGTGACGTCTATAAACTTGGGCATCACTAGCAGGTTTGTTTTCTTATGAACCTTTTTGTTTGTCTCACGCACAGTGATGTGAATGGTGAATGGATTCTGGAAACAGACACATGTACATGTAGTATTTGCTGCTTCTTTAACTGCAGACTCTCGCTCACTTGGTGGGTTTAATTCTCCTCTTCATTTTATTGGATCGTTTAATAGACACTAAAGAGATGAAGTGATGAAAGAGACTTTGTTAAGTTTGCAATTTCCCCACATATACGATGAAGCATGATGTGCAATGGTATCCTGCAAAAGACGCAACAGCCGCTTGTAAATTCACAGACGTCCTTCCCAGATGTGTGATGATGAAAAAGGCAGACCACCCTTGGAGGAAGTATTTTTTTCTTTCCAGGCAAACAAAAAAAAAATTCTCTGTGCCAGTAAACGGTGATTGATTATCTGGGCAAAACTGACCATCACAGGAGCAGATGAACTGTACGTGACTAAAAAATTTTTTGTCGCACAATCAAGAAATCCAAGTTTAAACATCTAAATCAGTTACACAGCACAATACAAGACCAAGCCATGTTTACATTTCGTTATTAAGGCATTTCTTTGCCGCTTCCTCGGATTGCAGTAAAAGAATTAAATTGTGTAACAGATCTAGCGCTTTAAGGGCCGACAGCAGACTTTCCTGCTTTAGACTGATCATAATAGCACCGCATCCTATAATCACGACTATCTCATATTTAATCATGTCCTGACATTTTTCTTTCATGAGTTAAGTAATAACTTCCTTTTGGGTGTTTACATTTAGAATAGCTGACGACATAAAAGAATGCAGGAAGCACTTTGTCAGGTTCACTGGGTTCAGACTCCCATTTTTGGTTCTTTACTTCAGAGCAGAAGTGCTAAGCATGCTAATCTAGAAAGGAGTACCGACTCCTCATAACCTAATGAACATGCTTTAAAAAAAGGGAGGCGATCACTAATTGTCAGTTGGGCTCAGATAAAAAAAATAAATAAAAATAAGTGACCTTTAACCCCTGTTCTTCATAGTAAATTAACAGCTTTAACACACAGGAAGGAAAACAAAAACAAACAAAAAAAAAAAAAAACGCATGGCAAGTGCTCAAGGTCCCTGCCTGCCTGCCCCTGTTCTGTTCTCTAAGCAGACCTTACACAAATATGGAGCAACTCTTAATGCCTCACAGCTGCACATTTATGGCCTATTTCCCAGCGTTATCACTGGGCAGAGGCAGTTAAGTAGGACAGTCTAACCCTTATCCCTCTGCAGACTTTTCAAGTTAGTTTGATCGGCATGGATGTCTAGGGATCACTATGTCTAGAAGGCAAGACTCAAACCTCAAGAACAGCTGTGCTGTGTAACACACCACCACTGGGAGCGCAAACCCACTGAGAATCACAATGCAATATAATCGTGAGATGCGGCGCAGGCAACCAAGCGTGGCTAAATCTAACACTGGCTTGTATTTGCAGAGCTAAACAATATCACTTCTCCAAAACAACCACAACTGCTTTCAATTGATGCAAAGGTGGAGGGAAAGCAGAGCTGACGGACAAACTATTACACTCAGCAGGCACGTTACAAGGAACACCTGTCTGTGCAGTGATCTAAATGATCTAAATCAGCCAATCAAGTCAAGTGTCAGCAGTGCACTAAAAAAATAAAAACACACAGATATGGGCAAAGAGCGTATTAATTTAAGGTTCCCATGAAACATCAGAATGGTTGGAAAGTGTGGCTTTGTCTGAGGCATGGTGGTTAGTTCCAGACTTACTGGTTTGCGGTTTTCAGAAAATGCTGATCTGTGAGGATTTTTACAAGCATCTGCCTTTGGACTTTACACACATTTGTTTGAATACAAAAATGTATATGCCTTTAAATAAATACACAAAAATTATATCTGAGTTTATATCACAACAAGGAAATAAACCTCTTTATATGCACCAGGTGATTTCTCCAAACCAGCAGAGGGCGCTGTAGAGCTAGCAGAGCGAGTAACATCTGTATTGGTAAAACCGCCATTTCAATAGGGGAAAAATAATAATTAAAAATAAATAAATAAAATATATGTATTAACAACAAAAGAGCAACAATGAGCCCAGCTAACTTTAACACAAGGGTAACCATAACTTTATAGCCATACACCAATGAGCTTTACGCATTTAAACAACGCAAAAATTACTTTAAATATGAAATTATAAATGTTTAAATTAAATTAACCAACTTTTTTTAACGAAGCAGCACATGGTATGTAATCAGCCATAATTTCTTAATTCGAAACAAACTTTGCTCCCATCACATGGGACGTTGGGCTGCCTGCCAAAGCATGAACAGCTTAGAGCAGCAGAGAGAGAGAACAACATGTCAAGCCACCTTACTGAGATGTCCATTTTTATTTTGAGGCAAGAATTGGACATTGGTTCTACTGTTTTTTCACTATCACAATTATAGCAGACATGTGTTAGTTTAAAATAATCTTTCTCTTGTTAAATTATAAAATCCAGCTTCAAATGCACTCCTGTTTCCTCATACAGCTTTTTTCCCCCACTGTCAACTGCTAGCATCAGTGTAACCACAGTAAAAATAAAACATGGAGCCACGACGGAAGACTTCCTTTTCCCCTGGTTTGAATTATTCAAATCTGTGGTTCAGAAAAGCCGCCACACACACAATGCACAGCACAAACATGCAAAGGCTTAAAACTTCTAGCTTTCTGTTAATATCAGGAGAAGTATGTGAATTAATGCTAATTATAGCAGGTAGACTGACCTAGCATGAAGCACACAAAGAGCTGAATACACATAATTTAAAGTAAACTAGCCATGACTGCCTAGCGCCAAGACTTCCCATCAGTAAAATACATGTACATTACTCTCAGCTGGGTGTGTCCCAGTAGTCCATTTTTACAATATGCAATCAACACACATAATATTCTACTCATTCGCCTCAAAATGCCAGGAGGCTGTGATGGGTCCCGGGAGTCCTTAAGCATTGTAGGTTGGGTTGCATGAGCTAATCAGACAGTATAAAAGCAACACTGAAATTCTAAAATCATGTAATTATTGTAACATAAAAAAAAAAAACAGCAGCACACACAAGGTTCATATTACCAGCATGAAGTGACTCAGTTCTGAATTTTTACCATAACGTGACACAGATCTAAACTTTCTTTTTTTTTTTTTTAGGACTGTCTGAACTCACAAATCTGATGTTTCTCAGATTGGAACTAAATCACTTTCATATGTGCTCCTAGATCTGATACGTTTCATACGTGGTCATGGGACCTGAATGAGAACAGTGAGATTGTAATTTATGCAACTTTTTGTCCCAGCGCATGTGTGTGGTGTTTGTTGACATCAATCAGCACCAGCAGAATGAGAATTTCTGAAAAAAATGTTAAAGTGAGGTGTCTGGCTTTCTTCCTTCTTCTGGAACTCAAAAATTACAGCCATGTAACTGGTTGCCATCCTAGAGTAAAATCACAGGCATATTTTATGCTAAAATTGCATCCATTATTTGAAGTGAATGTGTGGTTGCCCAAACTTGTGATTTATTTTAACCTGAGATGGCACAAGCAAAGACGTATACAGTACATTCCATTTAGAGGACAGACACATTATTCAATAGAATCAGAAAAAAAATGGCACTTCTAATTATGAATGTAAACCATCATGACACGCAAATCTGCCCCAAAGAAATCTGAATCGTACAATGTGACTCAGACTCCAATCAATGAGACACAGCATTTCATGCCATCTCTGATGACCACTTTTAGAGTTTGTATGGAACATCAACTTTAGCTCAGATGCAACATTTTAAAGGCCCAAAAAAGATTCAGTAATGGCTCTTAAGACTAGGCATTGCTAAGGATATTTTAATAATTTAGTGGTCGCCAAAAGTATTAAGACAACATATACATGTAACGTATTAAGATGACATACATATGCATAAAACAGATGTCACCAATTAGTTCTCGCTAATCCTGCATGAAAAGTTGTGCTATTAAAAATCAGCTGGTTTAGGTTTAGTTAAAAGATTGAACAAATATGTGGCATGACTTTTAGTTTCTGAAGCCAAGGTGTCCACCCCTGCACAAAGCTAGAGAATTTCCAAGTGGACTGTAAACTTCTGCATATGATATTTAGAAAGAAATCAAGCAGTCATGGATTAAGCGAGTGACGCCACCTGAGATGTCTTTCTGACTCTATGTCCAGGCAGATACAGCAGGTCTTGAAGGATTGCACACTAGATGTTGATTGTTATATAACCATTTTATTGCATTAAGTTAATTATTCTTATTATCTAGATTGTCATAATTAAAAAAAAATTGAGAATAAATCTAAAACACTGAATTTCACTCTCTTTCTTATAGGTTTTGGCCACTGCTATAATTCTGTCTCCTGGAACACGGCTAAGGTGATATTGAAGAAATATATGAACATACTGATGGTAAATCCATTTTACTGTGCCACAAAAATCTACATATTTTAACCACTAAGATAAAGCAAGTCTCATTATGGATTCATAAAAAATTATGCTGACTGATGCATGATTTTGCTTTAAAACTAGAGAATATAAGCATTGCGAAAATAAACAAATTCTCTGGTAGCAAAGCGCTACTGTCATCTACTTTGGAAGAACCCCTTTTTATAAAGTGGTTTGGGCTTCATCCCTGGGCCTGTGCGGTTTAATTTGACAACTGGCCTAAAGCACCTCCCAAACCACGGCCTAACCAAGTATTTACAGCTCTGAAGATATAATTATCTGCTGTTATCACTGTTCCCTCAGGTTTATAAAAGTGCTATGTACAGAGTCAGTGACAGCTGGTGGAGATATTAACCGGGAAAGCCAACATCTTACATCTTGATAATGAAACCTGGGGTTGAGTAATGCATTATATCATGAGGTATCATCAACGGTTTTCATCTATTGAGACAAAGAATATCACCCACACCCAGAGTCAGAGAGGGAGCTGCATTAAGCCTGATTTATGCTTCAGCATCAAGTCTATGCCGTAGGTGTATAGTGATCCCAACAACTGTGATTGGTCCGTCTGGTAGCATAGCACTTCTGGCTTCCTTCTCTACACTTCAATTCTTGAATTGAGTTGAACGTCCATCTCAATTCAATTCTTGAATTGAGTTGAACGTCCATCTCAACACTCATACCATCTCTTCCATCGTGTTTCTGTGCGGCAGAATTCCAGTAAAAGTAACATTTATCAACTCCAACAAGATCCATTCAGTTTCATTCACTATTGTTTCTAGTACTGATACAAGTATTAATGCTCACAATGCATAAATTACCCTTTAGTCATTTACAGTCCAGTTAACTGTCCTGTTGTGTTTAAATGGCAATTTGTGCACAATAACATTTCAATTTTCAAAAATTGGACCTAAAATAACCTACCTACCTGCGGTTCATTACAACCCCAACGTAGTAAAATGACTACTGACAAAGTCTTCACCTGACATGATGGTCCTTGAAAGGCTGTATTAATTTGCTAACTACTGGCTAACAAGTTAAATTCTGTAATGAGTAAAAACAGGCTGTAACATACTTGCATCTGGATAAAGCTCCACCACACCTAATATTTTAGAATCCAATACACACACGGTCCAGTCTTTATTTCCACTTCCTCTTTTTACCTTGATTGGGCTATCATTTACTCTTCTACTCCACTGATTGGTTGCTGGCAGCCGTCTGTCACAACGCGGCTGAAGTTGAAGACTGAAGTTAGGTATTTGGTCGTGTTTGACATATTTGAACTGGTTTATGATGCAGGTCTACAAATTTTCCCCAGTTCTCACCAAACATCCAGGACTATAATTTACTACTGCAGCAAGTTATTAAATGTATGATATAATGTTCACAACCAGACCGTGTTTTTTTTTTACTATAATATGATTTTTATCTTCTGCTGCGATTATGAGAACAATGTTTGTCATGTCAATATTAAACTATTAGATAAAGCTTATTTGATGCGATAAACTGAAAAGATTGTGTGCCTTTGTTTGGTTCGAAATGAGCAACTGTTTGCAAACGCGAAAGTCAAAAATATGCAGCACCATGCGCATATTTCTATATTGCAGTGAAAGTGACAAGGAAACAAACAGTAAGGGATTCACAGATTTTAAATTGCATTTAAGAAAAAAAAAATATGAATAATATCCCGAGGTAACTTACTGCAGGTATAATCGCATAAAATGTGACCCCAACCAAACGTAAAGAATACAGACTAGCTCTACTGTGATGAACCAAAAGGCTTTCTACGGAATTCCTCTATAATAATTTTAAGCAAAATATTTACACTTGTGTCATTGTTCAGGTGAGGCCTCTGTTCAAAATTCTCACATTCCTGAAAACAGATGCTGCCCGTCTGATGAAAAGGCAGAACAAGGGACAAAGAATTGCACTGTGGGCAAGTTTGGGTGTTGCAGCAAAGCCGTACAGAGCATGTCTGATATTTTAGCCCACTCTGACGATCATGTGGACTTTATTCCTGACTTAAATGTCAGCACCCATAAAAACTCCCCACACGCAACCATGTTCACGGCCTAAGGAAAGGAGTGCAGGTCCACTGTATATCAGACCAAACACCCTCCGGAATACAACAGTACACAGCAGGTACATGACTTAATTGCATCAGAGATTAGGCGTCAGAGAGAGATCAGAGTCATTCCATGTGAAAACTGTATTATGTGGATATTTGGCCACACTGCGAGCATGGTGCACTTCGGATAATTTCTGAGTTACGCCATAGTTTGGGGAAAAGAAATGTGTGTGTGTGTGTGTGTGTGTATGTATATATATATATATATATATATATATATATATATATATATATATATATATATATATATATATATATATATATATATATACATATATACATATATACACACACACACACACACACACAGGTCCTTCTAAAAAAATTGAAGTAGTTCAAGCCTTTTAATTGTTTTAATATTGATGATTTTGGCATACAGCTCATGAAAACCCAAAATTCCTATCTCAAACAATTAGCATATTTCATCCGACCAATAAAAGAAAAGTGTTTTTAATACAAAAAAAGTCAACCTTCAAATAATTATGTTCAGTTATCCACTCAATACTTGGTCGGGAATCCTTTTGCAGAAATGACTGCTTCAATGCAGCGTGGCATGGAGGCAATCAGCCTGTGGCACTGCTGAGGTGTTATGGAGGCCCAGGATGCTTCGATAGCGGCCTTAAGCTCATCCAGAGTGTTGGGTCTTGCATCTCTCAACTTTCTCTTCACAATATCCCACAGATTCTCTATGGGGTTCAGGTCAGGAGAGTTGGCAAGCCAATGGAGCACAGTAATACCATGGTCAGTAAACCATTTACCAGTGGTTTTGGCACTGTGAGCAGGTGCCAGGTCGTGCTGAAAAATTAAATCTTCATCTCCATAAAGCTTTTCAGCAGATGGAAGCATGAAGTGCTCCAAAATCTCCTGATAGCTAGCTGCATTGACCCTGCCCTTGATAAAACACAGTGGACCAACACCAGCAGCTCACATGGCACCCCAGACCATCACTGACTGTGGGTACTTGACACTGGACTTCAGGCATTTTGGCATTTCCCTCTCCCCAGTCTTCCTGGCACCTTGATTTTCGAATGACATGCAAAATTTGCTTTCATCCGAAAAAAGTACTTTGGACCACTGAGCAACAGTCCAGTGCTGCTTCTCAGTAGCCAAGGTCAGGCGCTTCTGCCGCTGTTTCTGGTTCAAAAGTGGCTCGACCTGGGGAATGCGACACCTGTAGCCCATTTCCTGCACACGCCTGTACACGGTGGCTCTGGATGTTTCTACTCCAGACTCAGCCCACTGCTTCCGCAGGTCCCACAAGGTCTGGAATCGGTCCTTCTCCACAATCTTCCTTAGGGTCCAGTCACCTCTTCTCGTTGTGCAGCGTTTTCTGCCACACTTTTTCCTTCCCACTGAGGTGCCTTGATACAGCACTCTGGGAACAGCCTGTTCGTTCAAAAATTTCTTTCTGTGTCTTACCCTCTTGCTTGAGGGCGTCAATGATGGCCTACTGGACAGCAGTCAGGTCGGTAGTCTTACCCATGATTGCGGTTTTGAGTAATGAACCAGGCTGGGAGTTTTTAAAAGCCTCAGGAATCTTTTGCAGGTGTTTAGAGTTAATTCAAATGATTAGGTTAATAGCTTGTTTAGAGAACCTTTTCATGATATGCTAATTTTTTGAGATAGGAATTTTGGGTTTTCATGAGAATTTCATCAATATTAAAATAATTAAAAGGCTTGAACTACTTCAGTTGTGTGTAATGAATCTAAAATATATGAAAGTCTAATGTTTATCAGTACATTACAGAAAATAATGAACTTTATCACAGTATGCTAATTTTTTGAGAAGGACCTGGTATATATATATAAGCAGATCAGGGACAAAGTCCTGTTCGTTCAGCTGACGTTGGTTCATTTACCTCATTAAATAAATGTCTGAACAAAGCCTGTACCAAACAAAAGTACCATAACCTGCTGCTCATGTTAAATAACGGATCATAGTTTAATGTCGTGTGGTGATGGCAGAAATGGTAAAATGTGACCGACCACAGAGATTCAGTACAAAACAATTGTTGTGTATTTTTGTGCAGTCTTTTAAGAAACAAGGGTAAGTTGAGAGGAATGTTCTCTCTACCCCGGAAACCCAGCCCAAATCAAAAGGGCCGAGGGAGGGGTACAGCCATATCTAACATACAAATCAACCAGGGAAGGGGCGAGACACATTGCTATTTCTGTCCCAAAGGAAACTACAGCATACAACAAGCTGCTTGAAATACCTACGACCCTCGTCACCGTCCTGCAACACTACCAGTCACTCACCGGAACATGTTCAGAACCCTCAGTCATGACCAGGACTCTTTTCGTCCATGTTGTCAGACAGAAAACAGCATGTCGGGTTTATTTCTTAAATTTTAAGATCAAATACCAGCACTGAAAATTTCAAGCAACCAAATTCGATCCGTCTCGACAGACTGTAGTCAGGTTTACTTGCATATTCACACTGGTTGTCATGGTAACATAGGGGTATTTATGAACGTTTCCTGATTAAAGAATAAGTTTGCTGAATTTTGTTCAAACAGCTCAACTCTGATCTTCAATATTTCCTTTTTTTAAAGCAGGAAGCATTTTTTGCAATCAGAACAAAACTTACTTTAGTAATAGTACTTTAACAACTTTCTGGTTGTTTTTAATTTAAATTGTGTACAATTCACCTAAAAACAGATTTTAGAAACAAAATCAGCCCTCAAAGTCTGCCCTTGTGTGTAAGGAGGTCATAAAGTTCATGCCAGAACGAGAATTTTAACGAAGATAGTAACGGTTAGTTTAGTCCTACAGGAGTGTCTGGAATGCACTCCACTTACTTTATCAACCCGGAAGAACGACTACAAATAATCTTTCCAACAATTCATCATATCATATCATCAATACCTTAGAAACAGGAGACTGGATGTAAATAGACAACATTTCCATGCAAGGGACAGCATTAAGGACATGAAGGATATGGTAAGTGAGTTCTCTGTAATCATACCGTGTCACATAACGGATTACTTTCGTTTCGCCCCTAGTGGAAAACTAAATACTACAACTTGAGACATGAGTTAAGAGGCAGTTGAGCAGTGAGAAAATACTAATACTAATTTAGCAATTCCAGTGGACATCTACTGTAGGTTTAGGGTTCGACATAGGTGTTTCAAAGTCATAATGTATGTGAAAAACACAAGTTCCAAAATGTATTGTTCGTTGATTTTTTAAGCAGATCACCCATTTACAGAATGAGCTTTGACCCAATTAGATGGTCAAAAAAAAAAAAAAAAAAACTGTATTTATAGATTTTTATTATAGCTTCACTATGGCAAATAAAACCAGAAGATCGTCCAATGTCTGGTTCATTTATATATATATTAAAAAAAAGAAGTAGAAGAAGAACAAGGAGAAAAAAACTGTGCTCCAGGACTGGAAGTGCAGTGATTAACAGTCCTTCTCTCACCAGACCATCTCACTCTCAAAATAAACAAAATGCATCATGGCATTTTACTGAGAAACTAGAAGCACACACTTCTCCGTTCTGAAGACTTTCCTGTGCTGGGAATTTAAATCTTACAACACAAGCTTTTATGCTTTAAGATTACATAGATGTTACCTAGCTAATAAAAATTCATATTTCCAAAACATTAACTATTATAAGGCTTTTCTTCGTTGAGTTATATATTTTTAGAAAAATTTAGATTACATGAAGCGTCCCCTGTGAATGATCTGTTGTTATAGAAACAAAAATATATTTACATATATTCACGTTACAGCTACTATCCGAGCTGTGTGGTCATATAAAAAAAAAATATCAAAGAATTTAACTATGCTGTGGTTTAAGCTCTCTTGAAACTTTTCCTGCACAAGTGAACCCATTTGCAAAGCAATTTTGTTAGGATTTGGTAGGAGGTGTACCGTACACCATTATGGAAATTGATCCACAGCCTCCTGCTTTACACAGAAGTGCATTAACATATAAAATATAATCACTATCCACAAGCACTGGTGCTGGTATTCTAGTTGCCAAAAAAATAAAATAAAAAAAAATCTTGCAACCCCACCATTCCTGAGTGACATAAGATCAACAAGCGTTCACAAACATCTGCTTGCAAGTACAAAACTTGCAACCTGACTACAGCTTCAACAAATGCAAAGAGCAGCCTACATATCCTAAATGGCTCACCTGCAATGTTTAAAACAGAGACTGAGGAAACGATCATTATCAGTAATAAGTCACTCAGCTAACCACACAAAAGTAAAAAGGCCAAACATCAATGTGTTAAATAGAGGGCTTGCGCCATCTTGACCCTCCAGATTTTCTTCCATGGCAGTTCATCCAACTCCAGTGTGGGGGAGCTTCTCTAAAGAGAGCATGTACAAAAAACTAGACAGCAGACAATGCTAAAGCCAAAGCTATAAAGAGAACATGAAGGTGAATGCAGCATCCATGACATCAGATAGCAGGCAAACAGACATAGGTGTTTATTCCTGGCAGCTGAAACACAACTATAAAAAAAAAAAGAAAGAAAGGAAAAAAAGTAAAGCAGTTTGTGTATGTGCCTTACACACACTACTAAATGCGAGTTAGTGTATGTTGTGCATTTTGGTATATAAATTAAAGAAGAACTAAATCACCACTAATAGGATGCAATCTGACAGAAGAATGCTAGAAGGATCCAAAAAGTTGCTCAGAGAATATGCAAAAATAGATTTAAAAAAAATAATAATAATAATAATAATACTGATTATTACAGAATATTTAAATTACAGTGCTGTTGAATTAACTCCCAATACTTTTTAGCCAGAAGGTGCTTAATAATTTCTTGAATGGCTTAAGATCAGTCCTTTGGTCCAGTATTAAAAGTGAAGAAAAAATTCAGATTTTTGCATGATGAGTGTGCATTTTGTCCTCATGATACAATTTAGACAAAGCTTAAAAGAGAGAGGGCCATCGGAATGCTTTAACGCATGCTGACGTTGCCAGACGGATTGGAGTGGCCAGGAATACCATTTCCAGTTAGATTCCTAACAACTGATTCCTCTGCTGATCAACCCAGTTCGAGAAAATTTAGGACTGACAACGCCAAGACAGGAAGGATTAATTAAATAGATAAAATAAAAAAATAAAGTTTAAGTTGCACATAAGTACATTAAAGTAGATCTTGGTTGTTTTAAGTTTTCCTGCACTGCACACTGACCATGAAGATTGTCACCTGGAATGTGAGTACAATGTAAGTAATCAGGGTCAAATTCCACAACCCTTGTTCCATACAAAAATACATAAAAGAAGCTTCTGCAGAAGTTACAGGCGATTTATGTACCATAAAAACAAAGAAAACAAAAATTTGTATGGAATAACCAGCAACTTTTAAAAGATTACATTGTACAAGTGTTTACAAAGTTCATGTTTTGAAAACCCAAATATCCCTTTAAGACAAGACAGACCAGTCATTTGAGAAATCATACAGAAAATCCGGCCAGTGTTTTCAAGCTGTGATCAATAACAGAGGCTCATTCACTCGACACAGACATTACAAACATGAATGTTGAACACACCATCATGATGAGGTCGACTTTTAAATTTCTATGATCTCTGGAGCTGAACATAAAAAATTTCTGATGTTGATGATAATCTTTTTTTTTTTTTTTTTTTTACTTATTTGACAGGAAAAAATGTAAGAAAAAAAAAGATTAATTGAAAAGAAGCAGGGAACAACAGCTATCTGCTCTGCACAGAGAATCAAGAGTACAATGCAAAAGTTGTAGTGATTTTTTTCAGTGGCATTTTTACAAATGTTAAATTATTTCATGCTTAATTTTATTTTGGTTGTTCCTTTTTACATTTAGGTATGACATTGGTATGGAACCAATATTATTTATTGTACAAATAGGGAACTGGGATCATTTCCAAGTACACTTGACTCCAAAGTTTAGTTCGTTTTTATCTGTGTGAACTGGGGAACTGGGCCGAAAGTCCTCTTAAAATGGTGGTCTGTGCCGAATTACGTACTTCGGCACGGATCAAATCAAATATAATTTGACATATAAAAGCCAATCATATTTGAACACAAAAGTGGTTAGCTGTTTAAAACATCGTCATTAGTGCCGTCTGTCTCCTCTGAAATCTCTACGTGTTCATAGCATGTGCCAATCTCATCCTCTGACCTACACACTAATAGCTGATAAAGTAGGAAGGCACGCGATAGTGTTGCTCTTGGCATTAAAAAAATAGCAATAATATTAGTCATAGAGTGAAGATCGACTAACTTGTTCTCTTCTTGGATATTCTTTTATTGGAGCCTCACAAATCAACTAGGTCCAACCAACTAGGAGATAATATTGAAAATAAAGTGTGCCAGAGTATGGAGAATAGTAATAAATGTGAATGCTGACTAGCTCGGGAATGCAATTGTTCCTGGGCAGAGTATAAATACTGTTCTTGGAGTAAAAGTGATCAGGTTCACGAAAACATCAAACTGAACATGCAATTGTGTTTGTGTCCTTACTTAGATCACAGCAAAGAAAGTGAGAGAAGATCTGACTTTAAATTGTTTTGATTTTGTGATTACGATCTTTAAAAAGCATTATGTATTTGCACATTTGTGATTGGTTTTGTTTCCCATCATTATGTCACATTTGTTCTTTTTCTCTGACCTCTAAACCATACGGGGAAAAAAACAAAACTTTTCTAACAAGTGATACCAGTTCTCTAATAACAGATCATTTAAAGACTTTATCACAGGTACTATAACCCTTCATGGCTTTTAGCTGGAAAAATATCCTAAGTAGATCTCGTGAAGTGTGTAGAAAGAATGTATGTGTATGAAGAATGTCCTCAGCAGAGAGCAGGTAACTTGGACCTCTGTTTGGATCTGAGTGTGGTTAATTATTTGTGAATGAGTACAGTTCTTGCAGCAGTCTGAGCTAATCGAGCGTTCACGTGTCATCGCTTATTGTAAACTCGGAGCAAACATGAAGGACCTTAAACACGGACTAACCTGGAGACAGACGGGCGAAAGTTGGACAGAGAGACACGCTGGCTACACATCACTGTAACGTTAGCTAAATGAGTATTAGGCCTCGGTCACGAAACCACAGTTATGACACACTCCCACTGACACACACTCCTGTACAGTAAGCTCGGGTGCTGGTTGAGGTTCATACTTACAGTCCAAATGCTTCTTTTTGGGCCCCATGACTTCATGTGTGGTCGCTTTGCACACCGTTTTGGACACTGCCGAGCCGGTGACACTGTGCTGCGCTGCCGTTATCCTGTCCGTTATGCTTTGGCCAGACATTTTTGCAGTTATGTATAAAAAAAAACAAGCACCAAAACGTAGACCGGTATTATCCCACAAAAGATGCTCACTTTTCCTCCAGCCCACTAAAACCAGGAGAGGAAAGTGGAAAAAAAATAACGGCTGAAGGGGAAAAAACTGTAGTTAGCTAACAGGCTAAAGCTTTTTGGTAGCTGTGTACAGCTTTAGCCGCTTTAAATATCAGCTCGGTCTGTGTGTTTCTTCACAAGCCAGAGATACAAACTTCACTACATACCACAGCTATACTCCTCTATTACAAAACCGTCCTCTCCACTACCCCCTGCTCATTTACCCTCTCCCTATCTGTCTGTCCGTCTCTCTCTCCTCTTTCTCTCTCCCTCCCTCCCTGTCTCTCTTTATAACTTCCCCCTTTCCCCTTTATGACTGGCTCCTGTTCGGCTCGCCGCCCCTCGGTGGCTTTTAAAAGGACTGAAGGCTCGTAGGAAAATGGCGGGCCTGTTTCCTCTTCTCACTGGATCATCCCAACGCTTGTGTGCTCCATGTAACCATAGATATAAATACATAGATGCCGCATTCCCGATTAGCCCTGTTATACGGAGCGTGTGAACGGCTGAGGGAGAACCGCCATCTTCTGGTGTTATTTGGTACTGGGAAAAAAATCCCGGCCTTTAGTACCCTCTTCCCACCGAAGTGACCCAGGTGCTAGTTCATAGTTCATTCACGGTGCTTCTGCTAGTGATGGGAAGTTTGAATCATTTTAGTGACTCGGTTATTTAAAATCTCGTTCATCAAAATGAATGAATCTTTTTTTTTTTTTTAGTCATTTAGTTCATTTCGGTTTTTTTTTTATAAGAAATGAAATAAAATGTTGCATTTTTAATAAACAGACCCCCAATACATCTACATACACACATTTTGGCTATAGTTCCAGTAATGAAAATATTACAATGCAGCTAAGGACATATTGTAGCGTTTTTACGCCGGGAAGAATGCTGGAGAGACGAGTGAGCTTATTTGCTACCCAATGCAATGGCTGGGAGTACTTTATTAAGCACACAGCATGTAAGGCATGAGCAGCACCTTCACTCAGGAGCCTACATCCAATTCAGCACTAGCTTGAACTGGAGCACATTTCACACGTCACACACCCCTCACACAAACAGGGCCGAAGCCACCAACCCAAACACCTTTCCCCAACATGGTGAACACACACCGACATCCCCGCAAGGCATGCTGGTCGTCAGCCGCCGCCCCGCCCACGCCACACTGCCCCCACCCGAGCTGTGACCGTCCCTGGTCACCATGACGAACTCCGTTTCGGAGGCGTGGAGGCGGTCGGCGCTGGCGGTGGGAACGCCGGCGTCCTTTGGCAGGTGAGGAGTGAACGCGAATGTAGTCCTGAGGCGGTCCGGCCTCCAGAGTTCGATGGTTCCCCGGCGTGCGGCTGTGGAGGCGCAAGACGGTCCCGGTGGGGCAAAACTCGTGCCCGCCCTGCCAACCGCACCCGGTAGATGACATCGGAGAGCCGAGCTGGCTGTGAGTGTCCACGCCCATTCGCCCCATAGGTGCCCCCACCCAAAAGTCTTGCTGCGGTGCCCGCGAGCGCTGGGCGGGGCCCTTCTGCCTGGCGATGAGCGGTTCACAGTTCCACAACCCGTGGGAAACAGTGGAGCCGGTGTCCACGAGCGCCCGCAGTAAGACGCCGTCCGGCACACAGTCGATGTAAAGCCCCGCGGGGCTCCCCAACCGTCCACCCGGCGCTAGTTTAGCGGCTGCTGGTGTACGCTGTCCCTCAGGCCTGAGGACGTTGAAGCGGTAGTCCGGCTGTCCCTCCGGCCTGAGAACGTTGCAGTGGTAGTCCGGCGGTCCCTGGCCTCGGCGTCGTCGCGGAATCTCGGAAGCGGTGTCGAGGCCTAGCCGTGACGGGTAGCCCTGTCCCCGGCTAGGTTCACCTACCAAGCGCCACTGAGCTGCGGGCGGTCGCTCGGCTCTTTTGCCGTGATGTGCCGCCATTATGGGCTCAGCGCGCTCGACCTCGCACAGCGCCTCCTTACGGTCACCCGCGCCGTCACCTCGCCGCGAAACGTCGGAGAGCTGCTCGTTGCCTAGCCGCGACGGGTAGCCCTGTCCCCGGCTAGGTTCACGAACCGAGCGCCACTGAGCCGCGGGCGGTCGCTCGGCTCTTCCGCCGCGATGTGCCGCCGATATGGGCTCAGCGCGCTCGGCCTCGCGCAGCGGCAGGTTGCTTTGCCGGCTAACAGCGCACGGAGCTGTATCTTGCTCCGGCTCTTGCGCAGCGCCAGCCTCCGCCCCGAGATCCAGCGCCGGGATTTTCTGCTTCCCGCTCCGCGTTGGTTGACGTGGTGTGCTCGCGCTAGCTCCGCCAGGAAAGCGCTTCTTCTGCGCGAGTAGTCGCTCCGCTACTCGGCGGCCCGCTTGGATTTTTAGAAGGTCCTCCTTTGTGCGCTTGAACCCGTTATTCTCCATCCCACTTCTGACACCAATGTAGCGTTTTTACGCCGGGAAGAATGCTGGAGAGACGAGTGAGCTTATTTGCTACCCAATGCAATGGCTGGGAGTACTTTATTAAGCACACAGCATGTAAGGCATGAGCAGCACCTTCACTCAGGAGCCTACATCCAATTCAGCACTAGCTTGAACTGGAGCACATTTCACACGTCACACACCCCTCACACAAACAGGGCCGAAGCCACCAACCCAAACACCTTTCCCCAACATGGTGAACACACACCGACATCCCCGCAAGGCATGCTGGTCGTCAGCCGCCGCCCCGCCCACGCCACAATATTATAAAAACAGAATGAGTAGCTCACCTCTCATATCTTCCAGTCTGAGTCGTTCGTTCTTTTGGATTTATTGCACCACATAGCGTCTATGGGAGTCACGTGACAAAAGAACGAACGACTAGGAGTAGCAGACTTATTGAGAAGAATCGCTCAATTCTGTTTTCTGTGTACTGCACTGCATAGCGTCTATGGGAGTCACGTAACAAAAGAACGAACAACTCGAAGTAAAAGAGTCATTGAGAAAGAATTACTCAATTCTGGTTCCTGTACCGAACCTACGAAGGTTTTGCGATGATTTGCGCCCAGTAGAAAAAGATCGAATCACCCTCCGAGACTACTAATTCTTCTGAGTCACGTTAAAGTTTCGTTCAAATAGAGCGAATCGTTCATGAACGAACCATTACTAGCTTGCGCCCATTCAGAGTCGATTCAATAGCAAACATACTGTACTAAGAACTGCCCCCCATTGGCTAGAGTGTGATGCTATTATGGTACTGTAGTATATGTCTCGACTTTTCTTGTGATGCTAACAGCAAAAAATCCATCCATGTACACCGGTTTCCTTCCACAGTCCAAAGACATGCAGATTAGGCTAATTGACATTCCCAAATTGCCTTTAGTATGTTAACCAGAGGTTTTTACCACGTTTATCACGTAAAATTGTAAAAAATACACTGGGTCACTAAGGTCAGCTGTTCTGGAATAGTTCTTGCAAGAACAGTATTGTCAAGTGCATTTGAGAAACCCATCATTCATGCACCATGATGAAACTGGCTCTTATAAAGATCATCCGAGGAAAGCAAGACCAAAATTTACCTCTGCTGTTACCTCTGGGGAGAAGTTCATTTACAGTTACCAACTTCAAAAACTGTTATGAAGGCATTACAGAGCACAAGTAGGAAACACATCTCAATATCAACTGTTCAAAGGAGATTATTACATATTTTGAAAGACTTCAGCATTGTTTTACAATGTGGGAAAAAAGGAAAATTAAGAAGTAGAAACTGTGTCTAACTTTTGACTGGTGGTGTATATAAATGAATGTGTTTTGATTAATCTGTGTATAAATTAAAGCTATTAAGTAAACACATTTAATTTAAGTTTTGACCTTTTAAACCGGGGCCTTTTAAAAACATATTATGCATTATGTAACTTTTATTGATGAATGATGTTGTGAAGGTTTATTTAATAAAATAGAAGTTTATATGAGATATAAGTTGCATTTTATCTCAAGAGTGAATCATGAATGTGATCAAGTTGTGACTAGCCAGCTCAAACCAGTTTTGTTTCCACAGATGCCATCTAGTGGAAAAAGCCAAAGCAATGGAATTAATTTGATAACACATTTATACATTATTTTAAATTTAAAACAAGTGTGTTCAAGTATTAGACACATTAGTCAATGTGTACCATAGAATTAATTAAGTACTGTAGTCACAGGAGGGTTTTATTTCTAAATGAGTCACACTGATTTAAAATGTATATTCAGCATTTCCCAGCTTATTTGTTACTGCTCTAAGCACTGACAGAATGAATGTGTCAAAGATATGTGTACTAGAACATTTAAACATAGCAGTATTTATGTTTTGGCCTAAAGTGAAATTTAAACACTATTAATTGTGCCCTTGCAGTGGGAGTGCCTGATAAAAAAATAATAGGACTTATAATGTATTGTCATATAAGGGGGTGTGATCAGGATCAAGCCTTAAGCTGATGCCTAATTTCTGCAGGAAAATAAATGGCATGCATCTTGATATTTTTTGTTTTGTTTTGTTTCATAAACCTATTCGTTAATAATTAATTCCACAATCATATGAGGGAATTATAAATTAAATAAATCACTTTTAAGCATATTTTGCACTGCACTAGACACTTTAAATATTGCACAAACGTTCATTTATTCTACCATTTATCCACACAAAAATTACATAAATATATACCTACCCCTTCAGCTGCTCTTATTGCTCTATATTTCTTTATACATTCTTCAAATATTTTCTATATTGTGTATTTTTGTTGTACATTTATTTATTTATTTTTTAACTTTAGTTTTATATTTTATTTTATTCTTTCCTAATTTTATTTACCCTATATTTTAATTTTCATATTTATTTCCTTTACTATTCATAGTCTTCTATTTTAGGTCACGAGCAGTTGTCTAAGCATTTCACTGCATATCGTACTGTGTATGACTGTGTATGTGACAAATAAAATTTGAATTTGAAATATGCATAAACATTCTACTGGAAATATAGACATTACTTTGATGTACTACTGAGTTTGCCAAAACTGGTACTAATTGAGATGTGCTCTTACTGTACATGTTCATGATGGTGCTACTGTAAGCTTGATGTTGGCACAATGTTATTTAAATGTGATGGCCAAATACTGTAATTGTGTAACAAACAAATAATGTTTAATTGTTTAATCAATAAAAGTACTGGGCCATCTCTTTTCCTGTGAAGTTATTTGTTTGAACATATAAGAGTGAGATTTTCTTGTTTATTTGGTGGACTGGTCACCCCATGGTCCTTACATTCTGTATTTAGAAACAAAACTTCAAAAACTTTTTTAAATGTATTATTTTTTTTAGTCACACAAAATAAAGGCATTTAATTATACCATACTGTGGAAATGCCTTAAGCAATCAGTCATTTCTTCATATTTTGCTTCCAAAGAGCCAGATTTTCTTGCATTTTTAATGCAGTATTGAGAAATATCATTCCCAGCTTCCTGGAGAACTTTTTTGGCTCTCATTTTTGGCAAGATTATGTATCTGAGCAGTTTCAGAGGAATGCTTGTGGTTTGTTAAACCACACAGTGATCTATGAATCATTCAAGCATAAAAAAAATACCAGTGAGAGCCAGGTGCAGATGATGACAGATGATCAGGCCAGCGATTAGAATACTGGCAATGCTGAATGCGACGGGTTGAAACAGATGAGAAGAGAAATGAGGTTGCTGCTGAAGTTTTACACAATTAAACAATTAAAGTTGACTTTTTAGCAGCATTAGTGCAGTCACTATAACAGAAAATATAGCTGTTATCACAAATTACACATACATTACATGTTAAAATATAAAAGTGTAAGAACAGTGTAAAAAAACACTGATGACACCATTAAGAACTTAAATTACACTTTCAGTTTTTAGTCTTTACAGAGAAACACAAAATACATATCTATAGAAAGCTTGAATTGTCTACTTTTACATTTACTAATCCAACTCGAAAACAAATAATCTGTTTTAATGTAATCCGTATGAAAGTATGGAGTGGTACAGATTCTCCTGTATTGGCTCATTACAGCTAATGTGATCCCACCTCCCTGTGTTCACGCTGTTTATAAAGGGAGTTCATTTCATATTTGTTTTCGAGTTGAATTGGTAAATGTAAAAGTAGACAATTCAAGCTTTCTATAGATATGTATTTTGTGTCTCTCTGTGGAGTATTTGCTGAGTTTCAGTTCATTTTAATGACGTGTTTCTCCCTGCAGTTCACACAGACCAAAGCGACAGACAGCGCACCCGGTTTGTTTTCTTTATCCTATTAATGCACAAAGTTTTATTTTTAACATGTGTGCAAACAAAAAAGTAGACACTTTACAGATTTGATTAATATATAGATCTTGTCTGTACGATCAAAACTGAAAGTGTAATTTAACTTCTTATTGGGGTCATCAGGGGAAGACCCCTCAAAACACCTATATGCGTGCGCGGGCCTCAGAGTTTTCTCCCACAGTAGGCTAATTGGCATTTCCAAATTGACGATAAAGTGTGTGCTTGTGTAGGATAGGTGTGAGGCCTCCCGCCACCCTACACAGAAAAAAATTTGTTTGGTAAGTTGGAAAAAAAAACGTGAAAAAGTGCAGGATATGGACCCATTACACATGCAGTATGTTTAAGTCTTTTGAACAGTTATGCACTTGTCCATTACAGTGTGGACTCAAGTTTGTTATCTTAACATAATTGGGCAAAATACATTCATGCAAATTTAAATTTATCATTTTATAATAAAGTTTGGACAAAGCATTAAAAACATGATGCTTGGAAATAGTCATTTTTAAGGCCCAAAAGGGACTGAATATGACCCAGTTACTTCAGTCATTTTGGTCAAAATTACTTTATTTACTGACCAAATTACCGTTATTTAACAAGGGAGCATTTATACAGTACAATAAACATCTCGGAAATGAGTGCTTCCTGATAGATGTTTGTTCATATATACAGTAAAATAATACAGTATGGTTAAACTATAAAGCATGGATTATGTGGATTATGGTACATTTACTACAAAACCTCTTAAACATAAAATTAAATCACTGCACAAGTTTTAGAGTAGCTTTAGCGTCTGATGCCCCCTTTCAACAGCTTTAGTCATTCTAATTACAATTACAGGAATTTATTTATAATTTTGATGACGTTCAATAACCATCCATATCCGAACAGATTTTATAAATAAGTTGACTAAATTAAAACCAACTAAACGGAGTCAACAAGTCCTTTGGCGCCCCCTTGCGGCCATCAAGTTTTAATAGTGATACAAGCAAAGCTGCTGTCAAGGATGCACAGTCATTTTTACACAGTCACATTTACAATCCATCTATCAATCTAGGAGCCTCTGTAGTCCAACTAGTGGCCGTGGAGGTCAGTGTCATTGTATTTACATTGTTTTTTACAACTGTAGTAAGACCTCCAGTAAACATTCACACAATATGGACAATTTGGGAATGCCAATTAGTCTAATCTGCATGTTTTTGTACTGTGGGAGGAAACTGGAGTACCAGGAGAAAACCCACCAAGCACAGGGAGAACATGCAAACTCCAAAGAGACCCCAAGGAGGGAATTGAACCTGGGAATCGAACCCTGGAGCTGCAAGGCGACTTTGATTGTTTATCAAGCAAGTAAACATGAATAACAGCCTAATATTAAGGAATGGATATATAAATTGTATATCAATATTTTTTAAAATGATTAATGATTAAAAGCCTTAATGATTAAAGTTCATAAAGCACTTAAATCATAAATTATTGTTCTTTTACTGATGACAGACCCACATCCTGTTTAATCTCTTATTATTCCTATATGGTATTATTACATATATCGATGTTTAAATATTTAAGTATTTTTATATTGTAGCATTTTACCGCCAGAAAAGATGTTGAAGAGACGAGTGAGCTTAATTGCTGGCCAATGCAATGGCTGAGAGCACTTTATTTAACACACAGCATGTATAGCATGAGCAGCACATTCACACAAGAACCACACCCAATTTAACCTTAGCATAAATCGGAGCACATTCAACAGGTCACGCACACCTAACACACACACACACACACAAAACATGGCCGAAGCCAATAAACAAAAAACCTTTCCCCAACAGGGTAAACACACAGCAACCCCTCCCGCAAGGCATGATGGTCGCCAGCCGAAACCCCGCCTACGCCACACTGCCCCCACCCGAGCTGTGACCGTCCCTGGTCACCATGACGAACTCAGTCTCGAAGACGTGACGGTGGTCAGCGCTGGCGTTGTGAACGCCGGAGTCCTTTTGCGGGGGAGAGAGGGACGCAACCATCTCCCTGAGGCAGACCTGCCTGTACAGAGTTTGATGTTTCGCTGGCGTGGGGCTGATAGGGAGCGAGATGGTCTCGGTGGAGCACGACCACTTGCGCCCGCCCCGCCAACCGCACCCGGTAGACAACATCGGAGAGCTGGGCAATTACCGTACAGGGGCCCACCCAGTGAGACATAAGCTTAGGCAAGAGCTCCCTTTTCCTTCCTGGGGAATACCCCCAAACCTGCTCTACAGTAGCAAAGTCTCGCCCCCGGCTGTCATACTGTACACACGGCGCTGCTTAACACCGGCGTCCGCCAAGTGTTTACGCGCCAACTCGTGAACACGGAACAATTTGTCTTTTAAAGAACAAAAATAATCCAACCCAGGCTTCGTGGGTAGATCCATTTGGGGAGGTGGTTCGAACACAAGGTCTCCTGCACTGTTGTGCGATATGCCCAGAGCACGAGAGGCAAATGTTCATCCCAATCCTTCTGCAGAGCGCTGGTAAGCATGGCGAGTTGTGTGGTAAGCGTCCGATTGAACCGTTCCACGAGGCCGTCACTTTGCGGATGAAGGGGCGTGGTGCGGGTCTTTTTCACCCCAAGGCGCTCACACACCGCCGCTAACACCTCCGCCTCGAAGTTGCGCCCCTGATTGCTGTGTAACTGCTGTGGGGCGCCGAATCGGCTGAACACCTAATCCACCAGCACTCGAGCCGTGGTGGAAGCGCTCTGGTCAGGATCCACCAGCACATACTGGTTCCCACGATCGGAAATGGGAAAACGGCCCGAGAATGTCCACGCCCATACGCTCCATAGCTGCCCCCACCCGAAAGTCCTGCAGGGGTGCTCGCGAGCGCTGGGTAGGGCCCTTCTTTGCCGTGCAGAAGTCGCATCTGTGAACAAAGAGTTCGCTATCAGTATTACAGCCCAGTATTACAGTAGAAGCGAGCGCGCAAACGCCGCAGAGTTTTAGTTACTCTGAAGTGTCCCGAACCTGCATGCCCATGAACCATCCCCAGCACACATGCCCGCAAAGTAAAAACTTTCCTTAGATTAGCTAGCCGCCCTCAAACTCTCCATCCCACTTCTGACACCAATGTAGCGTTTTACCATCGGAAGGGATGTTGGAGAGATGAGTGAGTTTAATTGCTACCCAATGCAATGGCTAGGAGCATTTTATTTAACACACAGCATGTATAGCACATTCACACGAAAACCACACCTGATTTAGCCTTAGCATAAATTGAAGCACATTCAACAGGCCATACACACCTACTGTAACACACACACACACACACACACACACATGGCCGAAGCCACTAACCCAAAAACCTTTCCCCAACAGGGTGAACACACAGCAACATCACTGGAACTGTTAGACTATAAGTGGTGAAGTATGCTATGAGTAGTACAGATTCATAATATTTTCACTGCATCATGTGTAATTTGATTAGATTTAACTGACTAGTGATTTTCTGTAACATTATCTACCTAGTTTCAAGGAAGTAGACAGTTATTACAAACTGCTAGGCAGAGACAGAGCACAGAAAATGGCACCTTGTTGTGTAACTGAGAACTGAGAATTACAGAGAGAGAGAGAGAGAGAGAGAGAGAAAGAGAGAGATAGATAGTAAATAATGATAAGGTATAAGATAGCAAAGCAAAATGTGGAATGATTGCTTTCAGAAAAGAGTTAAACTGCAGTCAGTGCCTCAATTAATATCTCCGCTAGGGGGCAGTATGCCGCTATTACGCAGCCTCGTGTCTGGCCACATCTACATGAGACTACTGAAGCTCACGTTGCTCTGTTGTATCTAGTGAAAAGTTGTAGGTATTGTGCATAGAATTGCATAGTCTCAGCTTAAAAAGGCTAAATTAAAGTCAAGTAAAATGTATTTATATAGCATGTTTTCAAAAAAGATTTCAAAGTCAATAGGTTTAAGCTTTAGGCTTTAAAATTAAATTAAATTAAATTAAAATTGAAGTAAAAAATACTTAACTATAATCACAATATAAATATGTGATGATAATAATAACAACAACAACAACAACAACAACAACAATAATAATAATAATAATCATAATAATTGTAAAAACGGTGTTATTTTGCATCTACTAAAATAATAATTTAATAATAAATATGATTATATTATTCAAAATTAATTATTATAAAAATATGATAAATTTGTCATCAGACTGTATTATGACATTAACAGGAACATGTATCTTTTAATCGTGTGTAACCATGACTGTTTTCCTAAAAATATCCCTATGTTAATTTTGTCATTACCTCTGCATTTAATATGAGGATTTTTGGCTGTCGAATACTGCCAAACAGGTAAGGACTCCATAAATGGGCATAAAATCAATAATGACTTGATAACAGCATTAACGAGGCGTTAATGTCAGAAGGGGGCAGATGGATTTTTTTTTTTAACATGCTCCAGTTTTCCTCCCAACAATAATGATGCTGATGACCACCTCAGAATTCATACAGAGCCCACACAGATGGATACAGTTAAGGTCAACAATTGACTTTCACCTAAAAGTGGTTTCTAACCCTGGGCCTAAAAGACCCCTTTGTCCTGCAGATTTTAGTTTGAGCTCCAACAAAAAGGTAGAGAACTTCTGAAGAAGGTGCTGAACCACATCTTTTATCACCCCTTGAATCACAAGTCTCTGTTCATGGGTTTTTGTTTGGAGTTGTTCCTGATTTTGTGCATCTGTGTAAAATATTGTGAGGAGTTTGTGGAAATCCACCCCAAGTGTTAATATAAGCAATTAAAGGGGATATAAAGTGAAAGTGTGCATGTTCTCCTATGCGTTGTGGTTATACTGTGGTTACTTTGATTTCCCCAATGTCACAGTCCAAAGACATGGCCTGCAGTGTATGACTGAATGTGTGAGTGTTTTTGGATTAGAAGGCCTGATGCACAGTCAGCGTTTTCATTCATCCCAAAGGTGATTCAATATCTAGATTCAGTAGAGGGAAATCCTAAAGCTACATCTACAAGACAGACATTCTATTTTTCTTTTGTGCTTTCAATATTGCAGCAACAGTTTTGAAAAGAGCCACATCTGTTGGTCCGGTGTCCACAGATGTAGATAGATACTGTAGATAGATAAGCAGACAGACAAACAGACAGACAGACAGACAGATAGATAGATAGATAGATAGATAGATAGATAGATAGATAGATAGATAGATAGATAATTATCATATAAAATACAATAATTATAATAACTTCTAATATGGAAGTACTAGTTTTCTGGATATTAATATTGTGGATTAGGGAGCACTGTTACCTGTCAGTAAGTATGTAGCACATTTAAATAACTGTTCAATTTACATATTTAAATAAATGTAATAAAACACTGCAGAGTGGACAGTAATGAACTCATTTGGCTTTACAGATTTACAGATTGCAGCTATATCTCCACCTCACACATAGAGATCCAACTGATCCACTTTCAACATACAGTACTTAGCTGATTTTTAATCAGGTTCATAGAGCAAATAAGTCTATTTCAAAATTAGCATGATGTTAAATTTTGACTTATTTTTTTGTGTTATTCTCCAGATATTTTCAGTTATTTTCTGCCTATGTTAGTTGCTGGCAATCATGAAAAATGAAAAAAAAAAATAGCTTTTAGACATGGCAATTAAAATTTTCATCCGAGTATTTTTAAGCTATATTTACCTCTAAATGTGGTACACAAATTTACTATATGTGTTGTGACAAAAATACTGAAATACTACTACTATTTACTACAATCATCTGTAGTGAACTATGTTAAAAATTTTAACTGTTTGGTGACAATGTCCATGAACCCATGCAATTAAACAATGCATTGTAGGATACCGTGGATTAATTTCCAAATAATTTACCTTGCAGAATACAAACTACCCATAATGCACTTCGATGTATTGTACTTCTAAATGTTTTATATTTTAGATTGATCAGAGTAGCTACATTTAACTTTGATGACAGCTTGGCACACTCGTTGCATTCTCTCATCAGATTTATAAGGTAGTCACCTGGAATGGTCTTCAATTAACAGGTGTTCTTGTCCAGAGTTAATTTGTGATATTTTTTGCCTTGTGCAGAGAAAGGGAGGGTATAAAGTCAATAGCCCTATTAATGCTACCAAAACAAATCCATATTATGACATAAGAAATGCTCAGTTAAGTAAAGAGTTAGCTTTTGTCTAGAGAAAAGACAGTGGATCATTACTTTAAGAAATTCAGTCAATCTGAAAAATCTTGAGAGCTTTGAATGTATCCCCAAGTGCAGTCACCAAGACCAACAAACCCTATGATGACACTGGCTCTCATGAGGAACATCCCAGAAAAGGAAGACCAAGAGCTACCTCTGCTGCAGAAGATATGTTTATTAGAATGACCAGCCTCAAAAACTCTTGATTTACAGCATTTATTGCACACACAAATGCCTCTCAGGGTTCAAGAGGCAGATATATTTCAATATTTAATATGCACTCTTCAGAAAAATACCTGAGTCAGATCTTCATGGTCAAATTCTGCCATGTCTTTGTTAGACTTAAAGGGGGTGAACAGATGATTACTAAATGTGTGGTTTCCACTGGGAAACACAGAGGAGGTGTGATGGTGTGGGTGCTATGCTGGTTGGTGCTATGCACCAACATTTTGCACGACATTTGCCATTCCATCTGGTTTACACTTAGTGGGACCATCATTTGTTTTCCACGAAGGACATAGCTCCAAAACACACTTCTAGGTTATGTAAAAGCTATTTGTCCAAGGGGAGTCATGAAGAGCTGCATCAGATGATCTGGCTTCCACAATCACCTTACATTAATCCTATTGAGATGGTTTGGAATAAGTTGGCCCAGAGGGTACGAGAAAAGCAGCCAACAAGTACTCAACACCTCTGGGAACTCCCTCAAGAGGATGGAAAACAATTGTCCAGTTGACTACCTCATGAGGCTGATTATGAGAATGTCATGAGTGTCCAAATTCGTTCTTAATTTCTTAATTTTAATGTTTTAGGCTTTAATATACAATACTAAATATATCGAAGTAAGTCAAACAGTTAACAAAATTGACTATTATTGGCTGGGTTGCTTAGCAGTCCAGAAAAAGTAGAGTTAGATATTTCTCAAATCAGATAAAAACCAGGTCCACAGAATCCTAATAAATTGATTCTCTGTCCATATTTAATTTTCAGACACTGAAGTTCATGAATAAAAATGAATATTGTGAATACATATTCAATATATGTCACTCAAATTCTCTCTCCTAACTTTATAATGCGCTCCACTGCATACAAAACTTGTAAGAATAGCTGTGTATTATAGAGTTCACTGGGTATTTTGTGTGTGTGTGTGTGTGTGTGTGTGTGTGTGTTTGTGTGTGTGTATGAGAGAGAGAGAGAGAGAGAGAGAGAGAGGTGTATTCCCGTGGTTTGAATACACGTGGTTTGTGTTTCATATATAAACAATAAGGCATCCTGTTGATTTCTGCCACTGGGGAGTTGAGTGCGGCTTCACTGTCAGCTCAGACTGAGAACTTTCTCTCACACACACACAAGACAATAGCACTCTCCTCAGAACAACTGAGTCATTCAACAAACCCTATCCGCATTCAAAGGATCTCTCGCCTTGTGTTTGTGCTTCATTAATCATAATAACATTGGTAGTAATATTTAAGCATCTAATAAAATGCAATAAATTGTCTGAAATAATAATTCTTTTTAGACTAAGGTTATAAATTAAATAAAGGTAAAAGTAAAAAAAAAATCTGCTTTCTAAATGTCACCTGCTCTTAAGCAAATTTTGTTAACCTGTTTGTTTTATGTAGTTTAGCAGAAAATAAATAACCAATAAATTACTATTACTCTATTACTCACAACGAAATCGCTCTCTCTCTCTCTCTCTCTCTCTCTCTCTCTCTCAATTGGTCTGCTTCAGTAAACATTACTCTTCTATAATTTAATATCACCAGCATACTTTATATATGTTATTGGAACACACGATTGAAAGAAAAAGAGAAATGTAGAAGGGCCCACACAAATGAACAAGAATTAACTGCCTAGAGGATTACACAAGGCATCATTATAATGTTGTGTGTACCTACTCAACTGTCCTGTTCTGTTTCGAGCCATGGTAACCAAACAAACTTCTCGTAGGAGATATGTTTGCACTGGGAGCTCCATGTTGAGATTTAATCTCGGATACGTGATAGCAACTGGCTGACAAAAAGTGTGTGACTGAGCTATTGTTGCCTGGGATTATACCAATGAAATATATCAATGAAAGTCTAACACTGTTGTTATTACTGTACCCTATTCACTCCCTTTGTGGCTTCTTGGCATGCTATTGTAAAAGCCCATAATAACTTCCATGGATCACATTCCTTATTGAATTTTTCATTTTTTGCACCTCTGGAATATAAAAAAATGAAAAGTAGAAGCAGTGAAATAGCACAGCATAATCTCTATATATTCTTTTTTTTTACAATGCAATGACAGAAGCATATAAACACCAGCTAAAAAATGAGGGTGAGAACAAGAAGAGGTCTGATCTGCAATACTGTTACTCACATCTGTAGTAAACCTAAAACTCAGTAAAAACCTTATCTACTGTATTACCCCACACATCAATCAGCAATGTGGTATTTAAAGAGTTCTTTTCTCTATCAGTCTCTTTAGTTTTTTTCTCAGCTTCTCAGTCTTTTCTACATTCTACATTTCATATTAATATATGAAACATATCCTTACTAGCATAAGCATGTTTTTCTTTTAATAAATGTATAGTATATGTATAGTTCATGTTTCAGTTTTGGTAATGCCACAACTTATTTCCTTAACACACATTTTAAAACTACTAAACATTTATTTAAGACTGATTAAAAAAAAGAAATATACAAAAAAATTAACGTTTTAGTATAAGGTACTCACAGGGAACTTTTTATAGTGTAAAAAATAAAAATTGCAATACTGTAACTTAACCAAATCATATATCTACTGTAACTAAAACTAACCTAAAACAAAAGTTAGAAATTCATCAAAATTAATTGGGTTTAGTCGATTTGTCTGTGAAATTGTATAAAATATATATGATATATACGTATCCTATACGTATATGAAAAGCAGTAGTGCTTAAGGTTAGGCTTATGCATGTTGTGTTGCTTGTTCATTGCTACAACTGTTATGCCATATATATATCATTAGCTTATTTAAATATAATCAACATGCGGTTGGTTCACTTACTACTACCAACTAATATGAATCACCTACAGTTCTCTTCAAAATGTATTATCTCAGATAATCACACACAATAAAGTTATTATATTCCTGAGTGAAAACATTTCACATGCTGAGTAATCAGATGGTTTAATTGTCATTTTTCAGGCTTTATCGTTAAATATTTTGAGGTTTCTCAAGCATTAGAACGAACTGTTAGTTAAAATAACATTTTTCCAGTCTTATTCGAACTAACGATTGTTAACAGCTATCATGTATTTCAGTGCGAAAATAAGCAGTTTGTTTATTACTGCTGTAAGAAATAGTAATATATAGTTATTCTGCTATAAATATGTTGTACCCTTATCCAAGAGGAAGTAATAATTATGTCTAATTTTGAATATGAATGTTAATATGAAAAAGTTTCCATACAGAGGTAAAACTAACTTTCTTTTTTTTAAGCAAAAGATTGTTTAAAAGTTTTCATACTTAGTCTACATAAGGAGTAGTCCTTTCATTTTTACAAAGGAGAATGTATCAAAATCATTCTCATGGCTGCATTGGGAAGCTGTCACATCCAGAACGCATTAAAAGCACAATTACATGCAAAACACCAGATGTATTAACACAAGTTCATTATGAGTGGGAGAAATGAGTCCATGCATGTTTACAAATAAATGCCAGGCATGTAAATAATACATAAAATTACATTTTGCTAAAAAGTGAAAATTTTCAAGTTTATGGACACTTTTGGGATCCCTCTATTATATAAATTTAACCTAGCCCTTGGATCAAATTGCCCCTTTTCAGCAGCATGATGAGATCTTTTTAAAAATAATCTCTGTTAACCACAAAAGACTTCTGTCTTTGTAAACCAAAAAGTTGCATTGTTCATGCGCAACATTAGAATGCATAATGCTATCCATTCTAAGATAGAATGGAAGATCCAAGATCCTGTTACTGTTCCGAAATGATTAAAGACGTCTATGGTAACTCTAGACCCCTGTTTTGATTAATAAGTTAGTAAAGCCCAAAATCATATAGATAGATAGATAGATAGATAGACAGACAGACAGACAGACAGACAGACCCCATAGATTCTCTATGGGGTTTAGATCAGGCGTGTTTGCTGGCCAATCAAGCACAGTATTCCCACAGTTATTAAACCAGGTTTTGGTGCTTTTGGCAGTGTGGGCAGGTGCCAAGTGCTGCTGGAAAATGAAGTCAGCATCCTCATAAAGCTCATCTGCAAAAGGAAGCATGAAGTATTCCAAAATCTCCTGGGAGACGGCTACTCTGGGTCCTTTGTTTACAAATGAGATGCAAAAGTTGCTCTCATCACAAAAAGAGGACTTTGTACCACTGAGCAACAGACCAGATCCTTTTTTCTTTAGCCCAGGTAAGACGCTTCTGATGTTGTTTTTTGTTCAGGGGCGGCTTGACAAGGGGAAAACAACATTTGGAACCCATGTCCACTCCTTGTAAAACTCCCCAACACTTTTGAATGGCCTTTTCCTGACCGTCCTCTCCAGGCTGTGGTCATCCCTGCTGCTTGTGCACCTTTTTCTTCTACACTTTTCCCATCCACATAACTTTCTATTACTGTGCTTAGATACAGCACATTGGGAACATGTATACTGTGTATACATGTGTGTGTGTGTGTGTGTGTGTGTGTGTGTGTGTGTGTGTGTGTGTGTGTGTGTACACACACACACACACACACACACACACACACACACACACACACACAAGGGCTTAGCACTGTTGCCTAACACCTCCACCTGTCCTATCTGTTACTGCATTTTTACAATCAGGCAATAGAGATTTACAAAGTATGACCAATTGTGCATTACAATCATCTAATATATATATTTTTTATTTAAATTCTATTTTTAGGCCCGTAATACATAATGTAATAAACAAGGCACTGTAGCGAGTGTTGGTAAGGAACAGAGAGCAGCAGGCTGAACCAGCGGGTAACATATTATGATAGCCATCACATCAGATCTGTTTTGTCCTTTTGATGGCACATAAAGAATGGTAACGAGAATGAGAGCTGATCTGCACCAAGCCGAGTGTATGTGAGACTCTATATGTGTGAGTGTCAGTTCAATTAAATTTGATGCTAAATATATACAGTAATCTTTGTAGGACAAGGACTGCAGGACAAGCAGTTCTTTTATTTACAAGAATTGTTCCAGAACAGCTGACCTTAGTGTCCTAAAATAACAACTGACTGTTGTTGTTCTTTTTCATTCTTTTCTTGTTACCTAATTACATTATCTAATGCCATATGTGTTCTTTAATAGTTTTGAAATTGGGACACGCAGTGCCAGTTTTAGCATGTATCTGGCTCTGGGTAAATTTCCCACTAAGCACCCTGCAGACAAAAAAAGCACCAAAGCATTATATCACAAATGATACAACATATAAGCAGTATATGGATATCTTAAAAGTTTAGCATTGGAAATTCCCCTATGCTCAGGACCTAGTCAACAAAAACACAGAAATCTTTTATGATTTAACCTCTATGACAATTAATTAAATATGTCATAAACTAGTTATGATAGAATCATTTTGCTCCAGACTACATACATGATCATAACATAGGTTAACAAACATAAGTGTTATACTAGCCTATTTCACTGCATGCATTATATAATAATTATAAAGAAATAACATACAGTAGCTTCATACCTTTATCTTTTGCCTGTCTCTCCTTTTCTTGTTTTTCTTTTCTAAAAATGTCACTATTTAGTCAGGACTAAACCAAGTCACATTAATTATGTGCAATTACTGTATATTTATTTCACTCAAACAAAAAAACAACAACAATATTTCTGTGAAATTATATAGTATGGAGACACAATTAATAATGAACTGTCCTTTATTTGGTAGCATTTCATAGTTTAGCTGATTTTACTAATTGCATTACTGTATAAAATTACAGGTGCACTTTTTTATTGATTCCTGAGGTTCCTTCACCTCACCGCCCTTTTCTTTTTCAGTCTTTTTTTATTGGAAGATCTTCCCATGCATTAGGCTGTCCAACAATGGTTACCAAACCCACATAATTTTTTTGACTTGCAAATAAGCGATAGAACACCCAATCACACAAAATGTCACCACCATTCTGAATCTTTTTTGTGCACATTTGCTGTACCTAAATACTTATCTGGGTAAATCCATAAATGATGAAGGTGAAGTATGTGCACACTGATTTTAATGAAAATCATAAAGTGGAGGCAGCAGTTAGACCTTCCCTCACATCTTAATTCTTAAGATGAATTGGCCAGTATTTCAGGCTTTGATGAGGGAAAGATTTGTGACCCATCATATCAAGTCAGGTATTAAGGCACACAGTGTGCTGTAGGTGAAATGTATAAAGTTGATAAATGCCTTATCTTCCTGGTTCTTACCCTCCAAATTTTCATTCTAACTTTTGTTTTAAAGCATGTGAATGGTTTAAATTGTCTCTAGGTGTGACAGAAAACCTTGCTTTTTTTGCTATAAATCAACACTGTTGTCAAAGTTATTTTTAGGAGTAGCAGTGACATTCTGGTGGCTAAGGGTTCCCTTTTTTATACTACTTCATAATAAACTCATTTAAATATTCTTAAACCAATACTTTAACAGATGTTTCTGAGAACCTTGTAAACAAAAATGCCCTGGCCATATCTCAGCAACTGGGTATTATGCACCAATAAACTTGGTAACAAAACAAACTCAGACGGAAGCGATCTAAAAATATGCATATCTCAAATCACCCAAAATGTTACTTAAAACACTTTCACACCATCTAATGGTTTTATTTAATTGGTCAGGCATTTATGGAGATATTTGCAGGTGGTGTGCACCACGCATGTCAGCTGGTGAATCTGCCAGCAACCCCAAAAGTGCCCTTGTGCTCATTACTGTTAATCAAAGTCCCCTTCAAAAGCCTTTACAGGGTTTTCCCTATTTAAATTATTATATAAGACATCATTGGAAAATTGCAAGGAAGAACTTTCTTTAAATAAAAGTAGAGCTCAATATCTTTTTCATCTGTTCACAGTATTGTATAACAAAGACACGTAGCTATTGGAATTTGTCCCAGGAGATAAAGTCCTCATTTTGTTAAAACTCGCAAAGTGCCATGGACCATTTGAGGTCAAGCAGTAAGTCAAAAATGCTGACTCTGCGGTTAGGTGAATGGATAGAGGCAATGCATTTTAAATTTACCAACTCAATCTTTTAAAACTATGGAAAAAAATCTGTTCCAGATTCCCATATATCCAAAATTCAATGTAAAAAAAAAACAAAAAAACAGAAAACATTTATCCACACTGTTCAACTTACACCACTGCATGGCACTTCAGTCTGGGAATCGTGAAGCAGCCACAGTGTTTCAGTGGTTATGAACAGAATCCTTCATCTACACATTGTGTATAGTATAGTGGCTGGAGCAATTTACCTTGTGTGTGTAGGTTTCAGCTGTTTGTGTGTTCATCAGTACAATAAAATCTCAGCTAAAAGAAAATTCAATGCAAAAAATAAAGACATGCAAGTTCAGGAACCCGGCCCCAATTATTCAGTGTACAAACCTTTTACAGTCACATGGAAAAAAAGGCAACATCATCTCTGCCTGGTTACAAGACAGTGCTACCACAAATAAATATTTTAGAAACAAAGGAATAAAAATCTGTTAATTGGACCATTTCTGTTTTATGACCTGTTCACTTTTTTTTCTTGAAGTCTAAAAAGAAGTCTAGAAAGACATCATTAAAAAGTATGGCGAATAAAACATGCCACACTAGTTATTACCTAATATTTCTTGTGTATTTAGTAACAAACTGAAAAACAATACATATTATCTATGGATAGGTTCACCTTGTTATCACAAGACCTGTGCCCATGTTTTCTTAACTCCACATCTTCATAACAAGTGCTACAATTACCGACTTAAAAACGTAGTAAAAACGTAGTAAACTTAAATTGAAAAAAAAAAATAGTATACGATTTCTAATTAACTACAATTTTTATGTGGTATTTCCCCTCCAAAACGTTTAAAAACAAAAAAGTGTCAATCTACTTAACAGCAAGCTCTGCAGTAAAACTCTCTTGGAATGTCTAAGGTGACACCTTGCTGGCAGAAGAACTTGTTTCATTATTTGCTCTCAGGTGTCTGCTGCAAGTTCGTAACAACACCTCCATCAGCCTCCAATTGTCACATGCTCACTGTGCAGGAGCATGATGTAAGGTATATCCTTAAAGCAGTGAACTTAGCTTAAGAAAAGTGGAGACTAGTTCACTGTGGTCTTCACAAATGTATTCAAAAGCCACAATTATTCCCTCACGTACACTCAAACACTCATTCACACATTCATGCACTCGAGGAAATTCAGGATTGCCAGTTAACCTACATAATCTGCCTTAACCTAACTCTGCCTTCAATCGCTATACCAGGCAGCCTGGTCACCAATTCTAGGAACTTGGGACTGTCCCAAACCACCTGCCCTGGATCAAGGATTTTCTGACAAATAAAACCCAGACCACCCCAATCACTCCTCCACTCTACAATCAGCAATAGAGCCCGATGTTGTGTGTTGAGCATTCTTTTCTACTCCTCTACATTTATGTCTGAGTTCACTCCCATATCACCACCAGTACCATCAGATTTGCAGGACACATGATTGTGATTAAACTTATCTCAGAAGGAGACAGAGATGAAATCCAATGACTGGTAAAGTCATGTTCAGAAAACAACTTCACCCATATTTTCTCAAAAACAAAGGATTTATAAAAACCTCTAGATTTATAGGACAAGCCCCAATCTGTTACACATCAACAGAGGCTGCATGTCTTGTTTTCAGGTCCCTGCAAACAGATCGCTTACAATCTCTCATGGACAAATAAAAACACAGGAGTACTAAATTATATTATTGTGTGGAATGCCAGCTGCCTTTAACACCACCCAGAAAACTATCACCTGCTCACTAAACTCCTTTGAAGACTCACTCTTACTGCTACAGTACCAACGAATCTATCTAATTTATATATACAGTATATATATATATATATATATATATATATATATATATATATATATATATATATATATATATATATATATATATATATATATAATATTTTGTTAGCAAGCAATTTTAGAACTTGTAAATGTTTCAATCCAAATACTAAGGCTTACATGTACAGTATAATACAATAGAATGGCACTCTCTTGATATTATATTTGGGTATGCAAAATATTTGTATATACTGTATGTTAAGCCTAATTTCTAGAGTTAAGCTCACACTAATGTGATGTTTAGACTGAGTATTGACTTAAAAAAAATTGAGCATGAGAATAAGTGAAGTGAATTTCATTTCACTTTACCTAAGCAGTGCAATGTTTTATAATTATTGTTTGAGCAGATTTGAGAACATTGCATTAAGTCCCATACACACAATCATTCGAGTGTACTGTACTGTATAGAGTATAGTAGTGCAATACAAGCACAGAATGTCCAGAAACAAGCCTAAGAGCCATGGTGATGAAGCCGGTACGGTTTAAGCTGGTAGTGCTAAGCAATAACAATGGAGACAAAAGTAAATATAATTGAGTGAGTGGAGCGAGGTGAAAAGATGGCAGACATTGCTCATTCTTTCAACATGAATGTGCACAATCCTAAAGAACAAGGACAAGTGAAGAGTCTTGTAGGGGACTTACTATGTTATATTCCATGCTTTTACTTGCTTTCTCTCCAGTAATGCTGCCTAGATTATATCTTCCTGTTATTTGATTCTTGCAATGTGAATTTAATTTTGGAACTTGTAAATATTACAAGATCCAGCACCTGCTTTAATGTCCCCATATAGTACACCCAGCTCCTAGACTTGCTATTTGCTGATATATTTCTCATATCATTAATAAAAGTTTTTCCTTATCTAAATTGTAGGCATTATGTTTGTTGCCTAGCATTTAGGATGCCTAGCAACACAGCTGCTGTTTGAGTAAGTAATAATTTTTTGATGTTAAGCTGACCCAGGATCATTGGTTCATGATTGCAAACCCAACAAGTATAAAAAGACATGAGAAAGATCCAGCAAAATTATTCTCGCTCATTAAAATTTCTGTGCGCCTTGAACAATAACGAGATTCAAATGTCAGGTTTCATGAAATAAAATCACCCGTGTATTTCTGATATGGATTATTTGCTATTGACATGGTTTTGTTCAGATCATATATTGCACCAGTCACTCTGTAGGTTGTAGGCAAATCTTTGATTTATTTTTGATAATCTATTGAGATCATGAATTTGTTTTATTGCTATCTTTAATAAAGACATAACTCTAACATTGTTTAAATAAACTGTGAATTCTAACCATGGGACTGTGTGTACATACAATTCTAGCAAACCTGGTAGACAAGTGTGGAAAAATATCCAGCAATGTTTTCCCAATTTATGATACCAGTGAACAGGCTATTAATCATAAAACACACACACACACACACGCACGCGCGCACGCACACACACACACACACACACACACACACACACACACACACACACACACACACACACACACACACATATAGATATACAGTTAATTATTACCAGTCAGGTAGTTTTAGCCCTCTTTTAAGGGTAACGTAGTAACAGTATCTTACTGATCAGAGGCTCATAAGTTTAAATCCCAGCAGCACAAAGCTGCCAGCCCTGTGCCTTTGAGTGATATTGTTTAATATAAATGCAAGTCATCCTTATTAATACTCACAAATGCTGTGAGTTTGAAATAAAGTTTTTAATAAAGAGTGAAATCAGAGGCAAGACGATGGCGTCCAGAGTTCAATTCCTGCCTGGTGGACTGTGTGCGTGGAATTTGCATGTCCTCCCCATACTTGGTGGGTTCCTCTGCGTACTCTGGTTTCCACCTACAGTCCAAAGACATGCAGATTAGGCTAATTGGTGTTCCGAAATTGCCTGTAGTGTGCGAATAAGCATGTGAGTGTGTGTATATGTGTGTGTGCTCTGCAATGGATTGGCACCCCGTCCAGGGTGTACCCTAACTCATGCCCTAAATCTCCTGGGATAGGCTCCAGGACCCTGTATACAAGATAATAATATAGAGTAGACGATGAGAAAGTAAATGAGTGAGTAAGTGACTAAGTGGAATTAGAGGCATCCTTCAGAGTGCAGAAGTCCTTCGTTTGCGAGATTGAATTACCTGCTGTTCCCACTTAAGTTGTATAAGAGGGGGATTTATATGGTTTAACAGAGAGCTTTTGAAAGTCAGTATTAATCCTGATATGAATTTGTTATTACCAATTCAAGTTATTTCTATAACAATAAACCTTCTAACCTTAAAGACAAAATAAAGTAAAAAAAATTGAGATTGCATGTGAAAAGCATTATTTTATTAACAATTAAATTTATTTAGGTAATAATAAACATGTTTTTATTTGTAGGTGAACATATAGACTAGTCTCTTGTAAAAAGCACCAATCATTTTAATGTTGCTGTTTATTAAGTTTAGGATTTTGGGGAAAATTTAAAGTAACAACAAAATTCATGAACTTTTTTTAATTTGCTGTAAATTCCACCCAAGGTACACATATGGACAACAATATTTGTCCAAACTTGCGATGATGTTGTATCCAAATATATACACTTCAATGTGGAGTTGGTTCCCCTTTTGCAGCTACTTGTATAACAGCTTCCACTCCTCTTAGAAGGCTGTTCACAAGATTTGTCAATTGTCTATTCATTCTTTAAAGCATTTATGAGGACATGCACTGATGTTGGAAGGCCTGGCTTGCAATCTCTGGTCTAGTTTATCTCAAAGGTGCTTGATGGGGTTGAGGTCAGGGATCTGTGCGGGCCAGTCAAGTTCCTCCACACTGAACTCATCAAACCATGTCTTTATAGTCCTTGCTTTGTGCTCCGAAAAACAGTCATGTTGGAATAGAAAAGGGTCTTCCCCAAACTGTTGCCACAAGGTTGGACGCATAGCATTGTCCAAGATGTCTTGGTACAGTATGCTGAAACATTAAGGTTGCCCTTCACTGGGAACAAGGGGCTTGATTGAAGCACCTGAATTCAATAATTAACAGGTTTCGCCAAATACTTTTGTTCATATAGTGTAATTTATTGTTGGCAGATTAAAGGGATCTCAAGAATATGGTCTACATATTTACTGTAGGTCTAGGCCTGGTCTTAAGTGGAGTGTGGTTAAATATGATTGCTTTGTACTGATAAAAAAAGCACATCATGCATATAGCATAAAATATGTGACCTACTGTTACTTGAGATAAATGGGTGAAAAATAAAAAATGACATTTGCTGGAGCTGCATAAATGGAAATGTTTATCTTTTAAAAAAGACCAGCTAAGTCCAAGCAGAGGAAAATAGAGCCTAATCTGTGCTCCATGCCTAAGATAAAATTGTGATGGATTAAGGATTTAAGGGGCCAGTGCCGATAACATGTCATGAACTTTTCAATACTTCTACATTTCACACATTGTTGCAACTGATGAAAGCCAATATTAAAGTATAAGCTTAAGGACTAGGTTCATACAACATATATCACAGTTGGTTTTCCAGGTAAAATGTGAATATAGTTTACTTCTTTTCTACCTTTATTGTCATTTTTGCTCCATAGATCCATAGATCCAAACATAGATTGTCATTGGTCTTTCAGCTGTTCCCATCAAGGGGTCACCACAGTGGACCATCCGATGTGCACAACTTGGTTTTTACCCCAGATGCCCTTCATGACGCAAACCTTGCATTTTTTAAAGGCTTGGGGCTGGCACTGCACAGAAAATAAAGATCAACTAGGAATAGGTGCAGCATTGTCCTATAGGGTCATGCAGTGCATAAGAATATGTTAATTAAAAATAAGGATGATGCGAGACCCTGAATCTGTCTTTTATCTGATCTATTTTCACAATGGCCTTTAGAATGGAGTAGGGCACATATGCCTGCTTGGCATAAAGCCTTCAGCTCTAGAGAGAGTGGGAGGGCATGAACAAATAAGTGGGATAACGGCCTCGGCAGCCATCATGTGAGGTGGCTGGGGACGTGCTGACTGAGGCAGACTGAAACAAAGCCTCCAAAGTGGCCAACCGATCCTTGGACTTGGGTTTGCTCATGCTGGCACACAAAAGGGCCATCTCCGTCAGCAGCCCACTCAATTGATGAAAAGATAATTCCCCCCACGCAGATCTCATGCAATGCTGGGGCCCGTTTGCGAACCCCGACAGAGAGAGATCAAGCAGAAAGGATATGAGTGGGAAACTTCAAAACCCGCTCATGTTTCTGGGTCCGTGAAAGGATTTGTATAACACATTCAATTTTTGATGGACTTTCCCATGTTTCCCTGGACAGCCCTTTTTGTGAATGTGTTCGAATAAAGTATCTCTTATGTTTAATCTTTTTTTTTTTGAGAAAGTAAAACCTATGTGTGAGCTTGTTTTGCAGCGATGCAGGCCGATGCGCGTTCAGTCAGTCTCATGCAGGAGGTGGGAGCATATGGAGTACCGCTGACTCCTCGGCTGCCAGGGATTCGGGTGAGTGCAGGGGGACTTGCACCGCCATGAAGGTTTAAACCAAACTGGTTAATATATATATATATATATATATATATATATATATATATATATATATATATATATATATATTTAAAAAAGAAAGCGAATCATTTTAGATAAGCTTTATCTTTTTGGATTTAAAGAATACTTGATTTGTAATAATGAGACAATAACAAGGCTGCATTATTAACTGCATATTTCATGCAATAATAGACTCTGATATGCTGTAAGAATGATTCGGTTCACTTATTCCATAAGCATTTTTTAATATTGGCTGAATGCATAACATAATACTTCTTGGCATATTTATTTTCTTTTACAAAATCCAGAAGAGCAATTTGATACTACTATGGAATAACAAAATACATTTTAAGAGTCAAAAAAAAATATCCTTGTGCTGTTCTTGTCTATTTTTTTTTTTTTTACAAAGTAAAAGAAAAATGCTAACAAGTTGTTTTTCTCAGGTGCGGACATGGAACGTATATGTTTGATTCTTTTGCTGTTATATAAATTTTTAATAGTTAAAGCTCAGTTCAACGGATACAACTGTGATGCGAACTTTCATAGCCGTTTTCCTGGTGAGTATATCAAAGCAATAAATATGAGCTTGCCAGCCTGTTGCATTTTTCATAAACATTTCTCTCTGTTACTGAATATATGAATCACAAGTATATAATAAAGAAAGAATGTATTGCATCTAACTCTATTAAGTCCACTGACCCACTAATAAATTTTATTTGAAAAGAAAATTTAAATGAACTGAACATCTTTTCTTTTCTTTTCTTTCTTCTTTTTGTAGCTGAGCGAGACATCAGCGTGTACTGTGGAGTACAAACCATTACTCTGAAAATTAACTTTTGCCCGGTGCTTTTCTCTGGCTACACCGACACTGACCTGGCCCTGAACGGGCGCCATGGTGATGCCCACTGCCGAGGATTCATTAACAACAACACCTTTCCTACTGTGGTGCTGTTCAGCATCAGCCTTAGTACACTGGAGGCCTGCGGCAACTTGCTAGTGGTAGGACATTGGCCTTGCAACACTAGACCTTAGGAAAACTGCTAATATATGCTTTGACTATTGAGTTACAACCATCAACCTTGTGCAAGCATCACCATAGTGATATACTGTACTAAGGCAGGAATATGGGAGTGTTGATCAGGTTTGGTCAGTGTGTAAGATCTCTAAATTATTTTCCAACACTATAGGCCTGTTAATGATTTAGATGCGACTTATGGAATTACTCATGGTGTAAACAGCAAGCTATTATCAGCATTGGATCTCACTGCCATTTTTAAATCATAATGAGTGTCAACCTGCTTTTTGTTATCTACTGAAAATCATACATATGTGTACGTCCTTTGGTTAAAATATATAAAAAGATAAACATAAGCTATTAGCATAGCTATGCTCGGACATGTTGCTTGAAATTGCTTATAACTGACAACAAAGCAACCATATAATTCTAGATGCTTTGAGCTCAGCTAAGCGTTTGATAAAAGCTCTGATTGACTGAGTGCTGCCTTGTGTTACACAAAGCTTCACTAAGGAGGTGTGAAGTTCTTATCAGCAAAACAACATGAGCTAGGAAGGCAAGCTGCTACTGATGTGTGTGTGTGTGTGTGTTCGCCTCTGTGTTTGCTTCTGTGATTGCAGGTGTCCACAGCTCAGGGGCCCAATGCATATGGGAACCTTTCATTGGTGCAGATTGGAAATATATCAGGGTATATTGACACGCCTGACCCTCCTACTATCATCAGCTACCTGCCTGGACTGCTCTATAAATTCAGCTGCAGCTATCCACTGGAGTACCTGGTGAACAACACACAGCTGGCATCGTAAGTGGGTTCTACCATCTCTTTCAGTCTTTGTAATACACTCTGGTCTAGCATTGTGGCCCAAAATACCCTGTCAAGCCTTTATGTGGGTGCCAAGGATTTGCATGAAGCAGAGTATGCATTCTCAATACAATAAAGGCATAAAGGATTATTTTCTAATGCATCCAGGCAGTTTAAAATGTCAATATAGATAATAGTTAATTTTGTGTATCTTCGCAGCTAGACGTGGCCGTGCCTTGATCACAGCATGATAAGAAACAAATGAATTTAGCAAATCCTAGATAATTATGTTCAGAGGCAATTCTAATGACTGCAAACATTCTACATCGACAGTGCTCTCCTCATAATTTATTTACTTGCTTTTCATTGATCATCCTGAAGGCTTTTGTTCAGGTCACAGTTTTTATGCCAAATTGGTCTAGTTTTCACACGTTTTTTTGTTGTTGTGAGGATAGGGAAAAAATAGTCTGCATGATTATTATTTTATTTTAAGCAAACAATTTAAACCCAATCAGTTTTTTTTAAATACAAAGTTAGGTAAACCCATATAAAGTTTACCTAAGTGTTTAGGTATACACAGTGTATAATGTAGATAATGGTTGTACCAGGTAAGGATGTAAAAGCATATTACAGATGCTGCAAAATCAGAAAACTGTATGCACCACAGTGACCTTGTTTCCCATTATAGGACTAAAAAAAAAAAAAAAAGAGAAGAAAAACCTTGGGAAGAAAATGCTTACACACTTTGAGCCAGTTTCAAGTCATTGTGTGGTTTTTGAGATGGTTCCGATTATGTAAAGTGCTAAGATTTTAAGATTAATATTTTGACAAGACAAACAATGAGAAAGTACACATGCAGAGAAAAGGTTACGTGAAGTAAAGGAGGTAGACAGGAAAATAGATATCAGGGGCACCAGGAGTATAGCGTTTAATGTTTCCCATTATTATTTTCTTAAAGGTCTGCCGCAGCCATTTCAGTAAAGGACAGCAATGGTACATTTGTAAGCACACTGAACTTACTGCTGTACAATGTAAGTTTCTGCATCCACTCTGTCTCATGCTGTGCTTTACCTTTTAGGGAAAAAGTGCAGGTGCTTTTATTTTAATGTGTTGATCTGAAGCTGGGCAGTTTCTTTACAATTGAGATGTGTCTTTACAACAGGGGCTACTAACCTTATCCACAAAGAGTCGTTGTGGCAGCAGTCTTTTTTTTTTTTTTTTTCTCCTTTCAGCCAAATAGGAGCCACACCTAATAGTTGTTTGAAGCTGAAGTTCAAAAGTGGAATCAGGTGTAGCTTCGGCTCGGGTAGAAAGAGAACCTGCAGCCATGCCGGCTCTTTGTGGGGAGTGGTGACTCCTGGTGTAGAATATCTGTTTCTTTAAAAGTTATGGACAATAAACAATAGCATGTGTTGTGAGGGTTAAGAAAAGTGAATTAAATAAAAATGGTAGCCCCATGAGAACCATTAATTTGGTGCTTTTTTATAGTCATGGATGTGTCTGTATATAAATGCTCAGTCAACTGTATGTTTTATTTTGCCCTTTAGGACTCCACATACATCCAGCATCTGGCCATCCCAATGGCAGGCCTCACTCTGAAAACTCGTGTGTTTGCTGCCGTCAAAGCGTCAAATCTGGACAGGAGGTTAATTACCCAGACTTCACAAAAATACTAAATAATACTTTTCCAATATGCCCAATAGGTTAAATCTTACTGGGAGACTGAATTGCGGGTATTGCTTTCAAAGTCTCTCCAACTGCTATGGTTATTTGTCTTTTTTCTATTCTCCTTTACCCTGGATAGATTTCTTCTATCTCTACCTCCTTCACTACCTTTTCGTCAAAAAGATAACATCTTACCTTCTTTGTTTTTCCTAAAGTTTTTTTTTACTTCTTTCCTTTTCCCTAGTCTTTTGTAGCATTTCATTGTGCTCATCTCTTCCCCTTGTTTTCATCATTCATCCTTTCAGCCTTCATTTTTTTTTTCCAGCCAAGTAAAACAGCAGGTACAGGGGTACATGACAATGCATGTGCCAGCTAGATATCCCATCTGTAAGCCTTTGTTCTGATGCTTGTCATGCCTGAGACATAAAAATACAACATGGAAAGAGATTTAACCCTGGCTTTTCTGGGAAATGAACAAAAAAACAAGATTGCCCTCTTCAATCGGTGTGACTTTCCATACAAATGTCTTCTTCCCCCCTTTTTTTGTGTTAATAAATGTATTTCTTTTGCTATCTATTGCTAATGCTTACTACTCTGTACAGGTGGAATGTGCTAATGGATTATTGTTACAGCACTCCATCTGGGAATCCTAACGACAAACTCAGATATGATCTTTTCGTTGGGTAATTACATGTCCTGTGTCATCACATGAACAGTAGTGTCCTGTTAGTATCTGTACCTGTGGTTTTGTGAATATAATAGTGTGTCTTTGTAAGCTGAAACTAAACGTCTTGTACCTGTTTTTTGTCCCCTGGGGAAGGTGTGACAAGGACCCCCAGACAACAGTGTTTGAAAATGGAAAGAGTCAGATGGGTCGTTTCTCCTTCGAGGTGTTCCGCTTCGTCAAGCACAAGAATCAGAAGATGTCCACTGTGTTCCTTCACTGCGTCACCAAACTGTGCCGAACAGATGACTGTCCCATGCTTGTGCCGGTGACACTTTTTAGTTCAGCACATTATGTGATAACAACCTTAACATGTAACAACTGTAATCAATTGACATAAAAGAAAGTGTTATGTTATGTCAGCCAGAACAGCGCAGGGAATATAATTTAACGTATTGCTTTAAAACAGGTTTGTGGAATGCGTAAGAAACGGGATGTGTCGGAGAGTACAGAGTCTCATGCAGTATCTGGAAATGCTGTTATAACTGCAGGACCCATCATCACTAGAAGTGGTAAGATCATATCATTGTGTACACAATCTGGTTACATAACCACATGAATTGTATACATGTTATTAATTAAGAGTAATGAGCAAATGAGAATGTTATATACTGTATAACATCATGCACATAATAGTGACATATTTCATATTAAACCTATATACACTCATTGGCCACTTCATTAGGTCTACCTTGCTAGTACTGGGATGGACCCCCTTTTGACTTTGGAGCTTCCTTAATTATGGCATAAATTTAACCTTCAAGTTGCTAGAAATATTTCTTAGAGAGAATTTAGAGAATCTTAGAGATTTTGGTCCAAACTGACAACTGCAATTGATGCTGCAGATTTACCATCTGCACATCCATGATGCAACTCTACCGTTCCACCACATCCCAGAGTTGCTTTTTTGGATTGAGGTCTGGTTACTATGAAGGCCATTCGAGTAGAGTGAACGTATAATCATGTTCAAGGAACCAGGTTCCAATTACTGTATGTTAGCTTTGTGATATGGCCCCTTTTTCTGCTGAGCGTAAAGGGATTCACATGGTCAGCAACAATACTCAGGTATGCCAATGACTGTGGCATCTAACCAATGCCCAACTGGCACCTAAGGGCCCAAAGCATGCCTAGAAAATATCTCTCACACCATTACAGCACTACCAGCTTAAATTATTAATACAAGACAAGATGGTGCAATGCTATCATGTTGCTTATATCAAATCCCAACCTTATGCTCTGAAGTATTAAATACATGGCAAAGCTTTTCCAAATTTCTATTGTCAAATGTATTGTGTGTTTATGTGTATACATAAATTCAGCCATACCCCGTGCAATGACAATGTACCTACAGTATATAATATTATATAACCTTGGAACATATGCTTAAAGAGCGCTATCAAAGACAATAATATAGGTTTTTCTAATCTTCGTTGGGTCTGAAGGGCTCTGTGATGGAATTCTTCTCGCCTCATATAATCCTTTGTTTCCTTCCTATAGATGAAACTCCAACCAACAACTCTCAGCTGGGTAAGCTTTTTTTTTATTTTTATCTCTCTTTACTTAACTCAGGCACAGCACTGATGAAGGATATGCTGAGCTTTACTCACACTAAAGTAAATGATAGGCTCTTTAGAAGCACCAGTGAGAAATATGAAGAGCCTATTATACAGCAAACAGATAGATGTTAATAATGAATACACCAAGAAAGCATTTGCAGGAAAGGAGCAGCAGAATCACAGTACATAAGTATTCTGTGTGTGTGTGTGTGTGTGTGTGTGTGTGTGTGTGTGTGTGTGTGTGTGTGTTTCAGTTCCGCTAAACAGTGGTCCATTCAAAATGAACTCAGTAACGAGTGCTCTCATATCTGGCATCATCATCCTGGCTGTAATGAGCATGTGCTTCTTTATCTTTTCTTTGACACTCCTGAAGGGGAAACGTCCGCCTCCAATGCCAGTGTCTGGAGCACACAACCCTGCTTTCAGCTAAACACACTTATCCCACACCAGCATACTGGTGTAATATGTCGAAATGTTGCATTTAATTCTATAAATATGATGACTTTCGGTGAATATTGTTAAACAAGAGTCTTATATTGGAATTTCTCATGATAGGGATTGAGATTTTTGATAAATAAATAAATCTGCCAGGCTATTTTTAGGGACTGAGACTAGCTGCAGTCATAAACAGAATATATAATGTAGCGCCTATATAAATGATGCACTTTGAACAGTCACCTGCTGTAACTAGAAATGCATAACTGTATGTTTGATAGAATTTCCCCATTCAGAGCAGTTCAAATTCCACTGACTCTCCAGATGAGACTTTTACACTACTATTAATTAGTGGATGTGGTAGAAATATAAGTGTAGTACATGAAGAATCAAGCGAAACAGGACATTTCAGTCCATCATCTGCCGTGCAAGCAATTTACACTAGTCAATTATATTCTGTATAATTGTATAACATACTGTGAGATAGAGAATAGATTTGAATAATATGTTTCATATTTGTTGTAGATTTGTTTAAATCAGTAAACAAGTTTACAACTCTGTTTATACATGTATTTAAATAACAGCATGGATCCAAATCTGTGAGAGTGAATCTTAACTTAAAGTCAATACCTCAGTCTCTCACCATCTGATTGCAGGGTGTAGGATTTATTACATTTATATGCATAGACACAGGTATATTTTACATTTTAAGTACACATTGTGCTACAATTTTTAGGCTGAATTGAAGGCAAGTTGCAAAATATAAGGAAGAGGGAAAGAGAGACTGGGTATAACACACGCCAGAAGGAGACTCGCTGCCTATAATTGATGTGGTTGCCATGAGCAACAAATTTAATATATACTGTATAAATGACATATATAGTTTTATTAAATTGTACCTTTATGTTATTTATCAATATCTCTCTGTTTGAACGCATGTTATAATTATTCTTATTTCACTTTAGTGCATAGAACTTTTATTACTACTTTTAATGCCCATGACACCTTTGGTTCATGTTAACATTTTCAAATGTTTGGGTCTCTAAATTGTTACAATAAACTAAATGTTCATTTGAACATATTATTTCATGGGGGTTTTTTTATGCTTTTTAGCAACAAACAAAGATCTCGAATTAGTGCATCCTACAGTTGAAACTTAATATAAAAAAGTTAAGAAAAAGTTTGAACATCTGGGTCAGTATTTGAGTTAAACTTTATGCAAATGCATAAAGATTACCATATTCGTTCATGGACAATGTGACATCTAATTCAAATCATGCATGAATAAATGGTTGTTCAAGTGCATGTTCAGAATTTACAAGGGAACAAAATCATTGCATTTCTATGATAGATGGCACAAAAGCAATTTACTTGCACCCTGAGTAGTTCTAAAGCCTTGTCTTTCTGATTATTAAAATAAGGTAATTATTAGTAATAATTCAAGGACTGCAGTGCATTTCGCACTAGTTTGAAGCTGTACAAGAAGCTGTTTGGTAAAAGCAGACATTATAATATAACTGCACAAATAAATAGCAAAGGTCATTTAATGTTTATGCATTAATGCTCTCAGGAGTTTTTTGTGCAATACCACAGTGACACATATTTTGTAAATGTTATAACTGAATACAAAGAACATTTTACTTACTGTAGTTATGGCACCTAGGTTGACTTTTCAATTATGAACTCCTGTAATGCGATGATTAATGTTTTTACCTATCATACACTACCAAGTAAAATGAAGAACTGTACAATTGTTTAATGTTCTTGAAAGGTTTTTGTGTTTTTGATTTATGTAATGAGGGTAAAAAATATTTTTCATAGTATATAGTAAGCATAAATGTCAGTGGTGGTTCTGCTGTATATGGGGATGATATTTTTTATGATACAGTACAGTTGGACTTCTGGAAATATTTAAGGATGTAGTTTGCATATACTGTATAAACACACACATGCCAGTCACAATTATACATACAAGGTAACAAATATACATATATTAACATTGACTATGAATTGTAGTTGTTTTAAAATTTCTGAAAATTTTAATCAGGACTCTTTGTTGGCGATTATGATAGGCCCTAGCTGGTTGTTTCTGTCCTAACATAGAGGTCTAGGTACAGTAGTAGCAATAGTTAAATCACAACTGAAAGCTTACTGACAGTACACCGTAATCCTATGTGCCCCATATATTAGTATTTATATACATATAAATTAAAATTCAAGTCAAAGACAGCAAAAATAAATTGTTCTAAAAAAAGTAATAATAATGATAATTGCAAGCCAAATGTTGCTATGATATGTTTATGATGAGTGTATATAAACTGCTGACCACAACTTAAGTTGCTTTTTAAAAACCTCTCAGGCCCACCTTATCATTTACACAATATTGTATCTGAGTTTAAACACAAGAAAGAAAGAAAGAAAATACTTACCCAGCTGAAAGCGGAGATTCAAGTATAGGAGGGAAACAAGTAAATATATGAGGTGAGAGAAAAGTGAACCATTGAAAATCATTAGGATATAAGCTAAATTTAAAATGAATTAAAATGCGTGTACAGTACTTAATAGTTTTCTTGCCCTTATTTAAAATATATGTTGACAAGGCATAGTGCAATAGAAAAAAAAAAACTATTTAAAAATGGGTTGCAAGCCCAATATTGGCATGAACTTCATGCTTATAGTGAGTATATGTAATATATAAATGAATAAATTTACTTCCTCAGACACATATTGACAGTCTATATGACAAACCTTTTTCTTCTATTTTATTTTAATTTGTCAAAACAAGACAATGAGCAATAGCAAACCATAACACACATAGAAATTTGCACAAACAGTTAAATTAAATTACTGGGTAGGCAAAATGGCAACCTCTGTAAACAAAATAAATGCATTTAATAGACATTTAGAGAATGCTGAATCAATGGAAAAGGATGTCTATAATCTGTAATTGTAATTGCAGTTCTTCAGCACTTATAAGCTCACCAGAGAGGAGACCACTAGTGGTAGAAAAGGAGGCTGATCATGCTGTAAACTAAACTTTTTGTATTGTTTTTAATGCTTCTCATGAGCTTTAACAATCTTTGTAATAACAAAAAAAAAAAAAAAGATTTTGTGTGCAGTCAAAACCTTTTGCTTGTTCCAATTTGCTGCCAGTATGACTCGCTACAAAAGACATAATTAAATCACAGGTTTGCTATAATATTATTTAAAAACTTACATAACATATTATTGCTACCAAATTACATTTTTACAATTCCAACACAGCTGAATGCTAATTTATTAAATTTTGAATAACCTGTGGGAGGTGGATTTCTATCATATAGCAAAATAATACAAAAATCGCCCTGATGTGACAAAAACTATTTTGACATATTATTTTAGCATTTTCGCTTTTCAACACCTTTGTGACTTAAATCCAGGCAAAACATATCAGTACAAACTCCTTATAAAACCTGTTTTTTTCTCAAAACTCTCTGTACTTTGACTTATATCAAAGAATATCCCACAACGACAATGTCTCTGAGCTCTTCAGGCAGTTCCTTTGACCTCATGATTCTCGTTTTCTCTGACATACAGTACATTGTTAGCTATAAGGTCTTATATACTGTAGACAGGTGTGTAGCTTTCCTAATCAAGTCCAATCAGTATAATCAAACACAGCTGGACTCAAAAGAAGGTGTAGAACCATCTCAAGAAGGATGATCAGAAGAAATGGACAGCACCTGTGTTAAATATATGATGGTACCCACTATATATATAAAAGTAGATGCTGCATGTAAGAGTTAAGACAAAGCCCTGAGATCAAGAACAGCCTCCACTGTCTTCTGGTTGACCTTGTACGTACACTGACACCATCTTTCCACTGTAACTGAGATATGCAAAAAAATACTTCCCTGTGCCATATAATTGAATTTTATTCTATACCCCTTAATCTTAACATAGACGAAAAATGGATACAGAAAAATGTTATCCTAAGTAAAAAAAAAATTTAAGAGTGCTTTGGATTACATTTAAGTAAGGCAACAACCCAAATCATACCAAGAAAACACAGGAGTCGATTCAGAACAACCTTGTAAAAGTCCTGAAGTGGCCCATACACTTGATCTGAACCCAGTAGATCATCTCTGGAGTGACCTGAAAAGGGTTGTGCATCGAAGTGCTCATCTAACCTAGTTGAGCTTTAAGGATTTTGCCAAAAAGTATTGAAAAAAAAAACATAAAAAAAAAACATGTAGCATTATTCCCAAGCAGCCATAAAACTGTCATTGCTGCCAAGGGTGCTATAAAGTTAAAATTAGGCCATAAGTCGAATACTTATGTAAATAGGATGTTTCCATCTTCATCTTAAAAAAATAAAATAAAATTAACAAAACACTCTAAACACCCATTTTTTAATTTGTGGTTGTAGAGTATTGTGTTTGGAATTCCGCAAAAAATAAGTAAAGTGTGAAGCATAAGAAAATTTGGAAAGCTTCAAAGGGCCTGACAACTTTGTCAGTATCATATATTATATATTTATATGCTGTCCACTACGCCAAAAAAGGTTTAAAAAAAAGAGTAATGTGGATGTTTAAAGCAAATATTAAGAGCCATTGACTAAATAAATAATGCAGTGATGCAATTGTTTCAGATGGCAAAAATTCTTTTAACCTTAAATAATGCAGTGAAAAATGTATCCTGTGATAGTGGAAAAGATGTTACAATGTTTCGGGAGGGCACAATTTTAAGCATCCATCAAGCAAAGCAAACAACTAAAGATATTTGCTAAAATTGCTGAAATTTGTTTAAGACTACCTACTTATTGACCAATTTATCTTATTTACACATTATTTATTTTTCTTCATTGATTGTACAGACATATTCCAAGACAACAATTCTTTCCCTCTAGTTTCACCCATCTATAGCTGAAGTTGAGCCGTGGGTGTAATTTCAGTACCCCGGACAGCACCCAGTGGAATTATTCTATTAGCCTGCATCCAAACTGAGGTTGCAGCTTTTTATTTCTAACTTTTAACTGGGAAAAGCCAAAGAAGACACCCCAGGAACTTGAAATTGCAAATGCCAGCTTTTTAACTTTGTGTTTCTTCCCAATTTGTGAAGTGATGGTAAATTGAAATTGATCATTATCAAATGAGTAACTTTATATAGTACTGTTATACAAATATCAAAAAATATATCTAAGTATAAATTTTTGTTTGAAGTCAGGTAACCTTTACTAAGTTTCCTGAGTTGGACTTCTAATATGAAAAAGCACAGTGGCTTAGTGGTTAGCACTGTTGCCTTGCACCTTCAGGTTCCGGGTTCGTTTCCCTCATATTTCCCCCCTTGTAGTTGGTGGGTTTCTTCCCACAGTCTAATAACATGCAGAATAAGCTAATTAGCTTTTCCAAATTGCCCGTAGTGTACAAATAACATGTAAACGTTGACCGGAGGTCCTACCACAGTCTTACAAAAATAGGAATAAATACAGTGGTCACCATTGGTGTTCCAAAGGCATGACAGCCTTTACTAGCCTTAGATACTTTGACTACCTGCATGTTTCTATTTGCACCCCAGCCCCCTTAGATTTTTTTTTAAAGCAAGAACACATCTAAACTGTACTTTTCCTTGTCAGTGAAGATGTGGACTTAAAATCTATATTTAGGCAGCTACTCTGAACTGCCAGTAATCTGTCCCCTGCCTTCACCAGTTGTATATTTAGCATTAGATTTTTACAATTACTGTAATCTGATCTCATATCAGTATTGAAGGTGACAGTAAATTCATTCTGATCTGTCTGTGGAAGAAGATTTCATAGCCCAATGTGAATCGAAGAAATGTTGTCACTGTGACTGACTGTGATGTGCTATGCTTTGTTGCTCCATTGCATCCATACAAAGCAACTGTCAGAAACAACCAGGACTATACCAACATTTATTCACCTGAACCAGAATGAAGCTTCAGGTAGTGCTGAGATACAAAAAAGGAGAAACCAATCTCATACACCACATTATGAACTAAATTAAGCACATAAATCATGTTGCCATTTTGACTTTTACCTACATTTGCATTACAGTAAAAGATTAATCTAGTGGTAAATAAGTAATAGAGAAGAAAGCAGTTGAAAATAAGGAACTGCTGTCAGGAAAGATAAGTGCATGTGGATAGATCTTCTATGCAGATTCTTTTTATTAAATATAGTGCTCAGCAAAACTAAAAAAAAAGAACTGTAGACAATAAACTGTGGCAAGGGTTAAACAAACATAACACATGAAAAATACAACACATGCAAGACACCATGAATCAGAAAACTGGAACTTAGTTACACAAACTTATCAGGAACAAATGCAAAAAAGGCCACATGATTAGGGAAAAGGGACATGCAGCAGTTGATGCATGTTGTAATCCTGTGCTATTATAAAGCTTCCCTGTCCAGGGACCGGGGCCCAGACAGTCATTTTCAATGCCAACTCAGTCAGTGTCTGTGATTGCCACCACAGCATTGTGGAAGGATAATAACTTCTTGTTCTATTCCATTTGGGCAAAGAGGGCAAGTGACATTCTTAGCAGTCCAGGGAGGAAAAGCAATGCTCTAGCTGCTACCAGGTAGTGAAGCATCATCAGCGGACATTCTGTGATTCAGTGACAGCAGTGCAGGGAGTCATCAAGAAGGCATCTTCAGCAGGGTAGTTTAGGTGAGAGGTCTTTTCCTCATGAGAATCAGGAACAGAGGCATGACGCTGTGCACCAGCTGACACACAAGTATAGAGCCCCCAAACTGCCTCAGCCCCAAGAGAAACTCTCACAATGCTGAAAGTAAGCTGTATTGTATTTGTGCTCTTTTGTCCTGTCAAGCTATATACAGTAGCTGCAGGTGAAAGCAAGTGCACTTAAAAAAAAAATAAAAATAGTGCTAAAAACAAACAAATACTGGAATTAAAGACTATTTATTATGAATTGTGGCTAGGATTAAACAGGAGTAAGGATGTAAAAACACAGCAAATGTCAAACACTGTGATTCAGAAAAACATGTTAACTTATGTTAAACAAATAAAATATACACACATATCAGGAACAAATGCAAAAGATGACATGTGACATGGAATGGCTGATGGTTGGTTAATTGTTTCTGTTGAAACCCTGACATATAATATGAACGAAATATAATTTTACTGACATGAAATGTTTTGTATAGCCACCTGAGAGACAGTCTCATGTTTTATGTAAAAATTTTTTAGAATGGGCCACACCTAAGGGTTTCCCTCGTATGTGATTTCACAAACCACAGTCCTCTGACGTCAGTCTCTTATTTCTAACAAGGACAAGAGAAAGCCCAGGAGTATACAGGCCAGCCATATGAACAGCACAAAGCTATTGTCATTGGTAAAGATGCAGTGGCACCTGCTGCTTCAGAGGCTTTGTGTGAAATGAACAAAATGTTATTCTGTAAGAGTGCTGTAAATACAGTGTTATTATTCGATTTAATTCATTTCAGTTTTATTTATGTAGCACTTTTAACAATGGTCATTGTCACAAAGCAACTTTACAGAATAAAAAATGGACATGAGTTTGAAAAGTGTGAGGAAAATGTATAAATCATAATTATCAGATTGTCCCTGAAAAGCAAGCCGAGGACAAGAGTGGCAAGGATAAACTCTCTGACATAACATTAGGAAGGAACTAATAGAAAGCAGACTCAACAGGAAACCCATCCTCAATAAGAGAAATATTAGATAATAGTAAGACATGACACAGGAAAAAATATAAACATATTTGATGCACATAAATGTAGCATCATGCATGTTATTATAATAGCCAGTAGTAACTGAAAACAAACAAATTACATATTTGTATAAGCCAAATTTAATGTAATTGGATAGATTTCCACACCTGGACAGTATTGTCCAATCAAGTCAAAAACACACTTATTGAACTACTTGTGTACTATGAGCAATAGATAATAAATATTTCAACAAGCTGTACAGCATAAAGTTACTATACTGGATACTTTGTTGCTTACAAATATTTGGTTGTATTTGTGTGTGCACATAATAATATACAAAACACTAAAAACAATGAGAAACCCTGTTGGTATTAATGTATTAATAATGGGCATTTCCATCATAATTGAAACAATTTTTATTTCATGGGCTCTGTTTTGTAGATACAATCGACAATGACATTGAACAGCGGCCTCACATACAGTAGCACTGTCCCGAAAAGTAAATAGCATTGCTTCTTTCTGTCACGTGATCAGTGAAGCAGATCTAATAGCTGAGCAAAATAGTGGCTTCTGGGATTGAACTGCTGCAGGAGGTGCAGCATTGCTGGAAATGGTTGAAGCCAAAAAAAATAAAAATAAATAAAAGTAAAATGTACACTTCCATTGCAGTTACGACCATTGCAGTATTCAGGAACTCTGTGTCATTTAACAGCCTTGATAGGCGGATTGGATGTTGTGTAAACACTTCTATATACTTATACTTAAAAAAAATAGTAAAATGGAATCTGTGGATTATGTATGTTTAAAAGGTTTTCTTGTGTATAGGTGTCCTTGTTTCAATTTTCTGCTGGTGACTCACAAAAAACACAATAAAGGATGAGTTTGATATTTATTAAACTTAAACTCTACCTAAATATTTTTGATACTAAATTGTATTTATAATTTACAATATATAAGTACAACTGCAGGGTGATTTATCCCTTGTGTCAAAAATTGTGTCAAAAATGTAAGTGGTTGAATTAAAATTCACACAACAAAACCTTTAAGACAAAGTTTTACCTTGTATTTTGTATCTGTGCATGCTTAATTGGCTACTAGGTAATGATATGACAATACTATTATATATGGCTACTAATTTTGCATTTTATAACCGAGATATTATTGATTAGGAGGCACTATTGAAATTAACATATTATATATCATATATTATATATCATAACACACACACACACACACACACACACACACACACACACATACAATTGTATATACTGTACACACAAAAACAAACAAACACAAAAACAGGTACAAAACATTCTTTATCAGGTAGCCTACTTAAAAAAAAATCACATTTTGTTCATATTTTCCTTACGTAAAAAGTATTATCCATTTTTCTTTCATTAGTTCTCTATTTTAATCAACCTCCTAACAGAGTTTTACTTGTTTATATTTAGCATATAAAACAGCATCTAAGTAAATTGCATTTATTGTACCACAACATGCCTACTGCAGAATGTACAGTATGTCAAGATAAAATATCAATTACAAATTTATTTTTCATTTTGTTTAGTAGTAGGCCTAAGGATAAAAAGAAAGGAATCCAATAATTGTGGTAAATTGTTGTATAAACTTTCATGTAATTAAAAAGATGAAACTTGAACCATGTATAACTGTCGTAAAATGACATAACTTAGCCTTTGGATATTTGGAATGTATTCAACATGTCTTAGAATAACAAGCAAAATAAAACATTTTGACAGAACGTACAGTATTGTTAACAATATATAAAACAGTTTTCAGTGACATTATAATGCTTTTTTTATTGTTCCATAAAGGGGAAACACCTGATGCGGGTATCAGGTTGAAAATTATTACAGCAAAAATATCACTTAGGTCCGGGGTACCTTCCTGTTTTGTCAATATTAAGGATTATGTTACTTTTGCTGGTACTTTAACTTTTGGATTAGTACATTGTGTTTTCTAAGGATCTTCTATCAGTCAACATAAAGGCTCTTGACATATTGTTCAATGTTAAATTATCCCGAAAAGGCCCTTCAAAGCATTGTCTTCAGTACCTGGGGGCTCACGACATACTTCGTGAGATCTTTCGTAAGATTGTGTGAAGTGATTCTGTATCTAAAAAGCCACACAAAGGAAATAGGTCATTGAGAGTTGTGTATCTTTGAAATTTTTAGGTGTGTCATTTCACTCTAAGATAGAGCGAAGCTTCCATGGCAAGTATTCACATAAAGGCTATTCTCATATGCTGGACACAAGGGACACACCAAATTGCACTGACCTTATTTTGGGCCAATCCAGCCAAAGGACATGCCTTATAAAAATGCAGCATTAAAGCCACTTTAAGCATTTAACCAGAAAATATCCAGCCAAAAAGGCGAATCTGAAATATAAGATAGAAGGTGCGTACTTGTCCAATACGCTTTGGATCTCTTATTTTGGGACATACTTTCTTCTGGATGCTTCTGGATAGTTTAGAAGGTCTGACTTGAATGTGTCTTCCTTATGTACAGGTTTTGAGCTCAACCAAGAAGTGGAAAATGTTCCTTCAGGTTTATCTCATCTCCATTGTTGTGACCGCTGTTAGCAGTCAGTCCACACTGAATTGTGCTGGCTTCCTCAGATTACCAGGTATTTTTAATGAAATGCATTAAAATTAAAATTTATTTGCTTATTTGTTCATTTATTTATTGATTTGCTTAAATATCCAGTAATACCCAGTATTTTTGATTGATAGTCTTTTACTCTCTTTTAAATTATCTGCTTTAGCTATTTTTTATAATAATCATGTAATCAAACTTTCTAGCTGCATTTAAAAAAAAAAAATTTCCTTCTCTTTTAGACTACAATGACATCAGTGTTGATTGTGGCACAAACTACATCAGTCTAGCCATACAGATCTGCCCAGCAATCTATGCCGGCTACAATGATTCATCACTTTTTGTCAATGCCAACACAAACGACCCGAATTGCAAAGGCATTGTGGATAGTACTGTTGTTCCTCCTGTACTACGGTTCACCTTTCCCATTGGTACAAACAACAGCTGTGGGAGCAACTTCAATGTAAGAAAATGTCTTTTTCATACAGCATTACAACACAATATACAGAAAACGCATTAAATACAGCTGATATATTGATTATTATATATAATAAAAAATATTTATTTAGACACTCCATACGTATATATATATATATATATATATATATATATATATATATATATATATTGCTAGCTATAAAACAATACACATACATTTGTAACTGCTAACTACTGTAAATCTATTTGGAATTGTGCAGTACTGGCTTTCCTGAGTCTTTACAGCTGGAAAAACTGTGGCTTTAATAGGCTTAATGGTTTAATGCTCTTTTATAGTGGACTATATAGACAATGGGGAGCCATTTCAGAACCAGTATCAGAACCATGCTTGTATCTGTGCATGCTAGATTGGTTGCTAGGTTCAATATGACAATATTATGATTATCTACTAATATTGAGATAATCATAATATTATCTACAATATTACAGTATATGGTCGAAAATGACAAATACTGGAATGAATATATATATAAAATATATTTTCTAAATATTGTGAAAAACAGAAGCAACTGATTTTTTTTTAAAGGATGAAATAACTGCATGAAAGAAAATATATATGTGGAAATATATATGTATGTACACTAATACACACACAGTATATACAAAAATGCATGAGTTGCCCTGGTTGCTAAGTGATTAACATTAGCCTCAGAACACATTTGATCATTTTAATTAGGAAAATGAAAGATGTGCCATGGACATCTTTTATTATATTATATGGCATGAGCAAAACACACAGACACCTTATTATTTTTTAAATTGACATATAGACTGCTAAACAGTTCAAATTATGCCCTTAATGTGTAATATCTTAGTTATATTTAGGTTGTTATAATTTCCTTGTTATATGAACTAATGGGAAAACATTCAAATACCAGGTGTTGACTTTTTCTGCGGATGTGGATTTTTACAGTGCATCCCCAGGTATAGAAGAGGTTAACAAAAGAGTTTTCCAGCTCAGTGTAGTCCATTTAAACATTAGTATTGTATTCCATATGTTACAACAATATTAACTGAATATCACTAGACATTATTAAATAGCCACAGCTTGTTTACAGTCTTTAAATCTGTTTTATTCCCCAGACCACTAGTGCTCCAGGCACTGGAATTTTTGCAGACTTTTCCAACATACAGTCACTAAACATCAGTGGCCTGGTGAAATCGGTTGACACCTCAGTGAGTGTGATAACCTACAGCACTGACCTGAAATACTTTTACTCTTGTGCCTACCCTCTGGAGTACCTGATCAACAACACACGACTTGATGTGTAGGTTTCCCCTTTAATTAATAGATGCATCAAGATGTTTTGTGTATTAATGCTTGTATTATAAATGCATTATACAACAAAATGCTAAAAAATGTCTCATCTAAGATAATTATGCTGTAGTGGTGGTGACCTCTGAGCATCCTTGTCTCACCAGTTTTAGATATTATATATTAAAATGCAACTGAAGCAACTTGATAACTTTGATTAAGTAACAAAATGTTATTATCAGCAGAGAAAAATAAGCAGCAATCTTTATTTGCTAACAAAATATAAACCCTTTCTATACATAGGTCATCTTCTGCCATTGCAGTGAGGGACAGAAATGGCAGCTTCGTCAGCACTCTCAGCCTAAAGCTGTTCAGCGTAAGGCAGTTCAACTACAGCATATATTTACATATCAGCAAGTTTGTTAAATAGAGCTGGAAATTAATGAATGCATTACAATGAGCTACTGTATATACAAAACATTGGTTGTTTATACAACTATAAAAACTAAGAGATAACATTACATATACAGACAATCCTCTTTTTTTCCCTTTTAGGACACAACCTATACCACACCTCTTATAATTCCCACCCAGGGGATTCAACTGAGGTCAAATGTGTTTGTTATGGTCCAAGCCAGCAACCTCACTTCTCAGTAACAGAATACTTTTTTTTATTACTTTATATATATAAGACATTGTTCCTCACTTATTTATTATTTTTATAGTTCAAAAACAACACAAAAATGAAAGAAAAAATAACTCTTTTTGACTACAGGTACTACGTTCTGCTGGACAGGTGCTATGCTTCTGTGTCCCGATACCCATCCACCTCTACCTACTTTAATCTATTTGTTGGGTAGGTTTCACCAATTTGACAATTAGGTATAAATATTATAAATAAGCACACTCCTTAAATGTTTGGAAAAAGGTTGTATTGAGATTATTCAATTTATTTCAGTTAAATTTGATTCATATTGCACTTTTATTAAACAGTTGGTTTTGCAAAGCAGCTTTACAGAAGCAAAATATTATGGAAATAAGTTCAAAAGTGTGATGTAATATGTATAAACTATAATTATCCATTCATCCCTGATAAGCAAGCCAGGGCGATGTTGGCAAGGAAAAACTCCCAGAAAGGGCAATATTAAGAAACTTTGAGAGGAACCAGCCTCAACAGGGAACCCATCTTCATTGTTAATATCTGATAGCAAAGATTGATCTGTGTGTTAGGAGACCAAAAGTTCAGTCTAACAGAAAAGGTCTTTAGGTTAATATAAAGTCCACGTTTCTTGTTGGAGGCTCTGGTACAAACGTTGTTTGTGAGAATTTTAATTATTTAAACTATTCTAAACTATTTTAAGAATTTAAATGATTGAGTCGCTGTAGAGTCTCAATCAGAGAAAAACAGCCTGCATCAGCCGAGTCAAAGACCATCTTCATGGTCAGGAATTTGTTTACATGAGACATTTTGCAAACTTATTTAGAAACCTAATAACATTACATTTTTTTGACTGAATTAGTTCTAATGCAATCAGATATCATTAGAAATAACAAAATTAGTTCAATAGAGACTACTGTGTGCAACAAGTTCAGAATACATTTCTAGAAAAATATGAATAAGGGTATGTTTATAAAATGAATATCCCACACTGTAACCAATCAATGGAATGAGTAAAGAGGGCATTTATCACATAAGCACACAAGAGACAAACCCCTTTTTTGTAAGCTATTTCATATAGATTTATTACATATAATACCAATTAATTTTAGTTCCACACTAGGAGATATGGAAAAGTTGAAGGGATGAATAAGTTATGCAAAGAAATGCATATTCCCATTCAAAAATAAGATTTTACATTATACAGACTAGAGCTTCAATGAAAGCCGCAAACTAGTAATTTAGTGTATACTAGTACTTTGTTGTATAATGTAAAGTAAGACTGCAGTATCATGTATGCATATAATAATTTTAATATATCAAAATGTATCTTAAAATACCTACTTTGGTCAGAAAACTAAGAGACAGGGTTTAAATGTTATCCCTATCTGTGGAAATACCTGATTGTAGCATTTTAAATTGCACGCTTATTATTTTGTTATAACTTTTTTTCCCAAGTAATTTAAAGTAATCAATGTTAATTAATGTTTTGTAAAGAAATCAAAGTAAAGTTTGAACTGTTCATGAACTGTGTAGTTATAATGCATAAACCACAGTATAATAATAATGAAAACTTTTTTTAATGTGGAAACTTTGGTAATTCTGATCCTTAATTATTTATCAATATGTACCGATTGTAATGTTCCCCAGGTGCGTCAGGGATCCCGTGACCAACATAACTGAGAATGGTATGAGTCAGACTGCTCGCTTCAGCTTCCCGGCCTTCCGATTTACAGAGCAACAAAACCAAAGTGTTTCTAGCTACTACTTACATTGCATAACGCGACTGTGTGAGGTCTCTTCCTGTGTCACTTTTAGGGTGAGTATTGACTCGCACCAACAATACACACTTAAATATGCGCAAATAGTGCATACACTGGTTAGCTTATACTATTAAAAAAAGAAGTTAGGTAAGGCTTGCTCTAATATGTATAATATAATATAATAATCATGGTAAATGATAAATACATGGGTTAAATTAAAATTGCAAGTAAAATATATATCAGAGAAATAAAAATGGAGTACATACATATCATACGCAATTAATGAAAGGTAAAAATGAGTGACCTCTAAAAGGATGTCTGGGTGGATACATAATCTGTTTTGTCATTGTAGTAAAAATTGTAGTAAAGATATTAAATGAAAATGACTGAAATGAATTATGTTTAAAAATAGCAGGCAGAACAGATCCACTTATTGTGGGTGAAGTCCATTCCTTGTCAGATCTGGACAGGACTAACTCGTCTACGAATGCATTTTGTTATTGTTGTTTTTTTTGTCTACCAGACATGTTCTGCAGGCAGAAGGAGAAGAGAGGTGAACCCTACGGTTTCATCTAATGGACTTACAGACACCACTACTCTCACCTCACAACTCATCATTACCAAACCTGAGAGCTGTAGGAACTTCTAATTACACACACTTTATATTAATGGAAATAAATGTATGTAAAATTAAAAACTGTTTGACATAAATATGTTTATTAATATAATTTCTCATTGTTTAATTGCAGACACAGATCCAGCAACAAAAGAGCAAGGTAATCTATATGTTTATATTCTATATGTCTATATTTATATATTTATTATATATGTAATACAGTCATGTTCAAAAGTTAGTAACCTCTTTTAATTCCATGTTTTTTTATGTGTAAGAAAATAATAATAATCATCTGATCGAGCACATCTCAGTAGAAGGCAAATATAATGTCAGACAAACAACATATATCTTTTTACTGTGTCATTATTTATCTAACAAAAATAAAGCTAAAAAAAAAGAAAAAGCAAAACAAAACATGTGAGCAGTTGCAACCAGAGCTCGTATTCACAAAGCTTCATCGAATTCTTTCAGAGATCTCCTATCGTAGCTTAAAAAGTCCTAGCTGGGAGTCCTAGACTAAAACTGATTTAGGAAAACTTTTAGAGCAACTCTGAGTAAGAATAATAAAAAAACCTTTATCCTAGTGAGGGGGTGTGGTTGACCCAGTTGCTAGGGATGATGCAGCAATTCAAAGACGGTTGCTAAAAAATAATCTCTGACCTCTGCAAATTTCTTGAAATGCGCTCTTTGTGAAAACAGAATACATGATAATAGAATAGACAGTGAAATCATAATGTTTGTATATGGAGAAATTGTTTGCAGTTTGCTGGTCTTGAGCATTATGGTGTGTGTTAACACAATGCCTATAGAAAGGGTCTTAGGGAAGCAATTGGGAACCAGTTTCAAAGAATATGGAGTTCAATGTTCAACAGTGAGAAAGATTATTATATGTCCGATGGTACAGGCCTCACTGAGCATATTAAATGTTAGTTTTCTCAGCACAATTAGAGAAAGACTGAACAGTGCTGTTTGCTTGGAATGGTTGCTGGGGAAAGCCTCTGTGTCAAAAAAAAAAAAAAACTACATGGATGCACAACTGAACAAACCACAAGACTTTTGGTACAATGTCGTTGCGAAAAATGAAACTGAAAGTGGAGGCATTTGGCTTTAATGCTAAGCACCATTTTTGGGAAAAACCAAACAGCATTTCAGCAGAAACACCTTATATCCACGGTCAAGCACAGCGATAGAGGGGTTATGAGTTGGGATTGCTTTCGCAGCCACAGGACCTAGCCATCTTAAAGTTATTGAGTTGACCATTAACTCTTCTGTGTAGCAAATTATTCTAGAGGCAAATGTGGGGCCATCTGTTCAACAGCTTAAGCTTGGTCGAAATCAAGTTATGCAACAGAGCAATGCACACCACACCAAAGCACACCAATAATTCTACATCGGAATTGATGAAAAATAACAATAAAGGTTTTGTAATAGTCTAGTTCAGACCTCAACCCCCCTGAAATGCTGTGGAGGGACCTTAGAAAAGCTGTGCATAAATGAATGTTCAAAAACCTCAATGAACTGAAGGAATGATATAAGAAGAACGGACCAAAATTCCTCCACAACAATGTGAGAGACATACAGAAGGTCATACAGGAAAATATTACTTCAAATTATAGTTTACATATACTTTTGAACATGTCTGTAAATGTTTTAACTGCAAGATTAATTTTCAACCAATATTCTTTGCATGTCATCTCTCTTTGCAGCATCAATCAGTAAGGATGCTTCAGACTCCACTACAGGCCTGGGCGTGGCAGTGGGAATACTGGCATTTACCTGTGTTGGAATCATTGTTTTGGGCGCTATAATATACAAAAAACTCAATCTTTTTAGTGCCAGCAAAATCCGTCGTTAAATGGACTGGAGTGACCTTCCTCCAGAGCGATAACTGTAGGTCCTGTTATTCATACTCATATTTCCATGGGCAAAAAAGTTTCTGGTTTCTAAAATATGACTTTTTTGAGGATTTAAGAAACGAAGATTCTACTCTGATGTACTCTGCACACTGGGTGTAATGTGGGATAGAACTAAGATAGAATACATTGCAAAAATAAACACATACTGTATTTATTTAAACGAATCTATTATTTAAAAAAATATGGACCATAATTATTATTGTTTCTGGCTTATTATGTAAAATGCTCTAATACATTGTTGTATTAATTATTAATGTATAAATGTGATTAATTAACTAATGCATGCAACTTAAATAAACATCTAAAGCAATAAAATCTTGTACGATATTTTATATGTACTGAAACAACACAGGAATTGGGACCTAAAAGTACAGGTCATTGCAATCTGTAAGCAGCTGGACATTTTCATTTGTTCTTTTATATTTTTACATATCTCCTTCAGAACAAAGGAAATCAGTGAATATACTGTAACGCATAGTGCAATAGTGCAATGTGATCCAACATTAAACATATTTAAGTGTTTTTAAATTGAAATTAAAAAGAATAAGAAGAAGTTCTCAATTTTACTTAATGATCAAAATTATAGAGCTTGTATTAACTCTGCAACAAGCTCTGCTTCTGACTTCAAACACTCAGTCACTCAATGTCTATACCACTTTATCCTGTATCCAGGGGGTGGGGCACATGGAGTCTATCCCAAGAGACTTACGGCATGAGGCAGGGTACACCTCGGATGGATACCAATTAATCGCAGGCCGCACACATACACACTCACACACACTATGGGCAATTTATGGAACACCAAAAAACCTAATCTGCATGTCTTTGGACTGTGCTGGGAAACTGGAGTACCTGGAGGAAACCCACCATGCCCACTGTGCCACCGTGATTTCAAACACCTTTAACATTATTAAGCGTGTCGCAAAGAAAAGGCATGTAATTACTCATAATACTCAGTAGATGGCATTATGCCCTGCCTAAACTTCTACACACCATTCTGGTTATGAAGCATGAATGTACAAAAATGTAATGAAGTAAAAGTACAGATATTGGTGGAACAATGTAATGGAGTACAAGTAAAAATAAGTCTTTATAAAGGATTCATGTAAAGTACAGATAACTGAACTATGTACAAAAGTTAGACGAACAAAGTACATTTACTGTCCACCTATGAGTGGTCAGTACTTAACCTCTGCTGCTCAACAATGTCTCCGGTTAACTATGATCTTAATCTCTTTAAACAGGAAGAAGACTGCCAAAAGAATTATACCTAACAGTCCTCTTTGGGGATCATATCAGTTTACCGTTTGAGAAAGAATATGGATGTCACCCATCAGACTTACCTATCTAGCATGTTGCTAGCAAAACATGGAGTGTTTATTTTCCCATTTTGACTATCAGTCCAAAATGACATTATTCTGACTAGTGAATTACTGTATGGCTTAGGATGTAATGTTAAATTATATTTTAAATTGTCATAACTGTGATGTGGTAGAGACTGCAGATGCAGAGATAAATAATGTCTATTTATTGACAAAACAAACAAACAAACAAAAAAACACTCCCCAGGCTGGGACTGCAGGCGGGCAGGAAACACAAATTATATCTTCTCTAGTAAAGTTCATTCGCACTCCTTGCACAGACCCGATCTCCTCTCGGCCACCTGCCCTGTCCTGCAGACACCATACCATTCACTCCTGGGGGAGGAAAGCAGTGGATCAGTAATCCGGCGAACCGGATCTTTTCTGGAGGGCTGATGGGAAAGAGTTAAACGGGAGAAAATGACTTCCCTTAGAGAAGCGGTTAACCACTACGAGAATTGTTGTGTATCCTTTTGACACCGGCAGATCTGTCACAAAGTCCACTGCGATGTGGGACCACGGTCTGTGAGGTGTTGGTAGGTGCATTAGTTTTCCAACTGGCAACCAACCTCTTGGTTGCTGCACAAGACGAAACTACTGTTTTCACGGTTTCCCGTAAATTTGGCCAGCAGAACTTTGTTTCTAACAGGTGGATGGTGCGTGAAACGCCGGGGTGACCAGATGCTAGACTTGTGTGCGCCTCTATCGCCACTCGCTCACGTAGTGACTCCGGAACGTATGTTCGATTCGCAGGACAGCCCCTGGGCACAGGTTATGACCGTGTCATCTCCGAATCAAGGTCCCACACGATCGGAGCCACCACGAGTGCCGTGGGCAGGATGGTTTCCAGATAGGAGTTTTGATCCGGCGCCAGGTAATAGTGGGAGAGCGCATCCGCTTTTTTATTTTGCGAGCCGAGGCGATAAGTTATAACAAATCGGAAGGACGTGAAAAACAGTGCCCATCAGGCTTGGCGAGAGTTTGGTCTTTTGGCTTGTTGGATGTACTTCAGAGTCTGTGAGCACAAAAAAAGAATGTTTAGCTCCCTCCAACCAGTGTCACCACTCCTCTAATGCTGCTTTTACTGCCAGCAGTTCACGATTACCGATATCATAGTTTCGTTCTGCAGGACTTCGTTTTCGTGAAAAGAAAGCACAGGGATGGAGTTTTCCTGGATTGCCGTGGCGTTGTGACAGCACCGCTCCTAGCCCTACTTCCGATGCATCGACCTCTACTACAAATGGCTTCTCAGGGTCGGGTAATTTTAAGATAGGTGCAGAGGTAAAAGCTCGTTTGAGGCGCTGAAATGCTTTCAGCGGGAACTCGCGCCGACTTGTGGTTTTCCTTTTAATAAGTTTGTGAGCAGCACTGCCACGGTGCTGAAGCCTCGAATAAATCGCCTGTAGAAGTTTGCGAACTTAAGGAAACTCTGTAGCGCCTTAACTGACTTGGGTTTCAGCCATTGTTGCACCGTCTTGACCTTGGTAGCCTCCATCTTGACTCCCTGTGGTCCTATGCGATAGCCCAGAAATGCAATTTCATTTTGTTGAAACTCACATTCCTCTGCCTTCGCATAGAGCCCATGTTCGCGCAGCCGACGAAGGACAGCGGTTACATGACGGACGTGCTCGTCATATGACCGCGAGTATATTTGGATATCATCCAAGTATACTATAACATAACGGTTTAACATATGGCGAAATACGTCATTCATGAACCCCTGAAAGACTGCAGGTGCGTTTACCAGTCCATACGCTATTACGTTATATTGGTAATGTCGTGCTAAATGCAGTCTTTAATTCATCGCCTTTACGAAACACAAACGAGATTGTAAGCGTTGCGGAGATCGAGTTTAGTAAAGATGGAAGCTCCTCGGAGTTGGTCAATAGCGGCCGGTACCAGGGGCAGTGGGTGCTTGTATTTGACTGTTATTGCGTTTAGACCGCGATAATCAATACAGGGCCTAAGACCCCCACCTTTTTTAATAAAAAAAAATCCTGCTGAAGCTGGAGACATGGACCTGCTGATGAGCCTCTGCTGGAGAGCCTCACTCACGTAGTCCTCCATGGCCCGGGTTTCCACCACGGACAATAGATAAATGCGCAAGCAAGGCCATGCTTTTCCTGGCAGGAGCTCAATCGCGCAGTCCCACGGACGGTGGGGAGGGGGCGGGGGAATCGTGCTGCTGCCCTAACGCTAAATACATTTTGAAATGTCCTGTACTCAGATGGCACTGTGACTGATATTTGGGCGCTTGGACTTTCAATTGTTGTTGTTTGGACCATCAATGCCAACGTATACAGAATTTAGCGCACCTAGAAGCCCAGGATGCTTGATTGTGCCCAATCGAAATTAGGGTTGTGGTAGCTGAGCCATGGGAGACCCAGCATGACAAACTGATCTACCTGATGCAGTACAAAAAATTTCAGCTCCTCGGTATGATCTGGAAAAGTTAAGCGCAGGGGCATGGAAATAAGTTCAAGGGGCGAATGTTTTCTATTGGGGGGAAAACAGACACAGTGTGATTATTATAAGACAAACACGCATGCAAACAGAAGGAGTGATGAATGCAAGGAGGTGTGTGTGTAATTACATGTAACAGCGGACAATTGCTGACTCTGTGCGATCCCCCCCTTACAGTACAGACATATTACCCGACGACATTCTTCTTTGCCCCTCCTGGGCTGAGAGGCGGAAAGTGGCAATGTCCATCGGCTTGGGATGGTTACCTTCGCGCGGTTCGCTGGGGGGTTTGCTGAGGCTATCGCGGCGGCTGTGATCTGTTCTTCCTATGGCTCCCCTTGTGGGGAGGTGTCTTCGTTAGCCACGGAAGTGCTGATCCAGCTTGATGGCCAAGTTGATGCAGTCGTTGAGAGACAGGTCGGTATCGCAACAGGACAGTTCTAGCTGGATCTCAGGCTGTAACCCGTTCCTGGCCGAACCTGGCCAGCAAGCTCTTGTCACACCAGCCACTCTCCACGGCTAGGATACGAAACTTTAATGCGTAATCTGCGAAGGATTGGTTACCTTGTTTCAGCCTCAGCAGTTGTTGCTCCCCTGATTTCCTGTGGTCTGGGTGATGGAAGACCGCGTGAAAGGCTCTGATGAATAGGTTGTAATCCATTGTTGTGATTCCGCCGGCGCTCTACATCACTGCCGCCCAGTCCATTGCTTGACCTGTGAGCTGCTGTGTTATGAAACTGATTGAACTCTGCTAATTCTGGATTGTCTGCCAGGTAGAGCTCACAGGCCAGAAGGATCTGCTTACACCCTTTCGGATTCCCCGCATACCTTTCCGGGGGGCAGCGCGTGGCAGGGAGTGTGCGGAGCGCGGCCGAGGAGAGGGAGAGTGGGTTCACTAAAACGCAAGCCGTTCCATGCTGAGCGCTATGTCATTCACGGCTCGCACCAGGGCGTCAATCTGCCCTTGCTGCCTTTTAATGTACTCTAATGTTTGGGCTTCCTCATCAGGCAGGGGCGTTCTTTCTGCATCTAGGAAGGTCTGTTCATCTGTCATGACTGTGCTGTTGTAGAGACTGCAGACGCAGATGCAGGGATAAATGATGTCTATTAATTGACAAAACAACCAAAAATCACAACGAAATCAAGAAAAACGCTGGCAATGGCGCTACCCTCCTTAGAGGTTAGAGACCCCCCGGGCTGGGTCTGCAGGCGGGCCGGAAACACACAAATTATATCTTCTCTAGTAAAGTTCATTCGCACTCTGACTGGGATGACTCATGGTCCTTCAGTCCTTGCACAGACCCGATCTCCTCTCGGCCACCTGCCCTGTCCTGCAGACACCTTTCACTCCTGGGGAAGGGAAGCAGGGTCAAAAACCACACAAACATACAATAAAATACGCTGGTGCACAACAGTGAACAGACGAAGGGCTACAGGCCCGGCTGGTATATATAGAGACACACAGGGGTAGACACAGGTGAACTTGCTTTGGTGATTAGACAGATACTGGGAAACAAGTACACACGTAGACACACTAGGGGGAGACAAAGCAGTGGCTCAGTAATCCAGCGAACCAGACCTTGTTCCCCCAGACTGAGGTGGTACAGATGTTACACAAATAAACACTTTTGTCTTACTTTTGGAATTTTGTTTAAATGCTTTTCTAATCAAATCGAATTTAATCTAATCAAGTCCTAAACATTTTTTTGCATGTTTCAATAATTAAAGAAATATTGTATGAAATATACATGAACATTTTCAATCTTATTTTAAACATTTTAAAAATCAGAAATGAAAAATTTATTGAGAGAATCGTCCAGTACTAGTTAAAGCTATCACTCACCACACCAACACGCACCAAACCAAACATCCTGTACCAAACGGTAGGGTGTGGGCATACTCCTATTAATTATCCTCTTCAATGCCGTTTCTATGATGAAGTGAGATTGAATGATTGTTTCAAAGTTCATACATGTACAGGGAGGTAATGGAACCAAGTCCCACCACCTGATGTGGTTCACACAGAAAGTTCTCCAGAGAGGTTATAGGTAATGAGAATGAGATATTGATGTAAATATGTTATCATATATTTAAATAAAAAAGTTATTTACATCCTTATTTCATGAAATTTTATTTATTTAAAGTTCCTTACCAATACCATGGCAATTCAAGGTTGTGGTAGATGTAAAGATCTTTTCTATATAAAGAAATTTTCTAAATGACCAACTGAGTATGTTTGTTCCTTGGTGATATTTCGGATACTGTTACACTTTGCACATGATATAAATTGTCCCTAACAATCAGGCAACGATGAGCAGGCCTATTAATCTGTGTTTCTTTCTCCCTCACCCCCACCCCCTCTATCGCTCTTTGTACAGTATCACACTCCTAAAATACCAGTGATACCATCCTTACCCCACCTTCACTTTAGACCTTTAATCCTAATGTATTAGTTCTGGTTGAAGCTCAATATCTATGGCTGCGACTGGCCCTAGATGGAGAGCCTAAAGATACACTTAGAAACCATGAAGATGACTTCGGTCTGCAATTGGTATGAACGATTTCGCTACAGTGGCTTAAGACCAAAATTGCTATGATGACATCAGGACAAATTAGTGTCACCATTAGTGAAAAACTTAACTTCAACAAAATTGACATTGGATGATATAGCACACAGTTACAGTATAGAACAAAAGTGTTTATAACGCATATCAAGTGTCACCCAGATGGGTGATGGGTTCCCTTTTGAGCAGTTTTTTTCTACGTCATCTTACCATCTTCCTTGGTACTCGGCAATTTATATATGAAATGTATATATTTCTACATACTGTAGTTAATATGTAAAATGTCCACTTAAATTACATTAAAATATTATTATATTGCGCATAGTCTATTTTGGGAAAGTGGATGATTGTAACTTCTTAAGGCTTGTGTCTGACATAAAGCTACTGCTTTGTGTCATTCTTGCTGCTTCTGTGTAGCTTTCAAATGTCTCCTTAAAATGACTAAATAGATGTCACTAGATAGATCTGCCTGATTTATTTTTCCTATCTAACATAAATTACAGGCTTTCCATGATGCCTTCAGACACCCCTGTTTGCCTTTCCATTAAACTGTTCAGACATACTTCAAAATAAAGAAAATTCAAAAAGTTTCTATTGCTTACATACGTGTTTAAAAGGTCTGTTTTTATCTGTATTATTGTTGCAGCAGACTTTGATGAAAAAAAAGAAAAGCATTCAAAGAAGGTCAACATTTCATCTTTCAACATGTATCTTATGAATTCTAAAGCAATGAATGAAAGCAATGTTAAGTAATTAGCTACTGTATAATTAAAACCTAAAATTCAAGAGACATTTAATTAACCCATTATGTTTATTTAAAAAATCATTTATTTTTCAGTTTCATGTTTTATATTGCAAAAAGGGGCTATAAAGTCTGACAATATTCACAGTCTTGTATAGTGTGTGTGTGTGAGAAAAAGAGAGAGAGAAAGTCAGAGGAGATTTACTTGGTTTATTTACAGCCTTCTATGTCTGCATAAACTAGTTATGAGGGGATTTAACAGGACTCTAGGTATGGATTGTCCAGAAAAATATTGAGAACCCTTGCAAATCAACAGGTCCAGTTTTATTGAGCGCGTTAAGAGAACTTTTTAATGCCATATTATTTACCTTTAGAGGTTTAAGGTGCTGAAATAAAAAGCAATACTACAATGTTATTGCATGATTAAGATCATGGTTTCTAACACTACTTTACTTCACTTACAAAAACAGCAGCCAAAATTTTGCAATTGTAAGCTTGTAAAAAGGCGAAAAATAAAGATGATTTTATACATAGTACTGTATATATTTGTGCTCAGGATCTGTCGAGTAGTAATAGATTTTTTTTTGGAATGCTCATGAATTTTGCAGTGATAACTGACTTGCATGATGATTTAGTGTCTCACAGATTAAAGCTCAAGCAGGAACTAAAAAATGTCCCTTCAGGTTCTTTTTGTTTGCACAACTGCTGCTATCTGTTAGATTAATGTTGCTAATTGGAACTTACACTTATTGGTATACTATTATTTCTCTTAGTGAAATGTTTGGACAGTACACTGTAAACCCTTATGTTCAAAGGAATTAAACATATTGAGTACTTAAATACATACAGTTAGTTCAAATTAATAGAGATTGAGGAGTATTTAGAATTTTTTGGTATTTATGAAATGACACTTTTTAAGTTAGCTGAACAAATTTAATATTTTAAGTATCTGTAAGTATTTAAGTAACATTAACTGTCACCTTAAATTTCCACCAACTTAAAATCTTTTAGACTAGCGATTTTGTGTCTGACATCATCAGGGCAATAGGGCACTGGTGGCTCAGTGGTGGGTGTTTCGCCTGTAAAAAGATAAAATGAGAGGGTTGTATCAAGAAGGGCATCTGGTGTAAAACCTGTGCCAAGCTCGTGTGCGGACTGGATTATCTGCTGTAGCGACCCATTGCCGGGAGCAGCCGAAAGACGAAGAACAATTGTTTTGATTTGCAACAACTCATTAAATAGTATGAGTCAGGCTACTCAATAATGCAAGTAAAGAATGAAACTCAAAAACTTATAGTTCTGTTTACTTAAAACATCATTACTTAAAAAATTTATTACTGATTACCTCACATTTTTTGAGTTTTGCCAACTTATTTGGGTTTACAGTGTAGGATAGACATAAATTTATTATAACTACTACTACTACTACTACTACTACTACTACTACTATTACTAATAATAATCCAGACTTTCTGTTGAGATAATTTCACATAAGCAGCACTGTTTGTTTGTTAAACAATTTTTAACTTAGGAGCTGTTTTTAGGGCTAAGATGTTTAGTGAGTAATTTTTATCTTTACAAAGATTTGGTCCTAAATTTAAGGGGAAAGTCTAAGAAAATGTCATACAGTCCTTCTAAGCATTTTCTTAGAATTTTGTCACTAGGAGCAACCTTTAGGCTTAAGGAGCTTTATTAATGCAGTCTCTATTTTTCTATTGTTTGTGGACTGCAAGGTCTTTGCCACTTTCAATCATGAAAGTCCAATATGACTAAACATTTTCTTTTTCTACTTTGTCTTTCGGGTGTTCCCTTTTAGGGGTCGCCATAGCAAATTATCTGTCTTCATCTAACCCTTTACTATACATCCTCCTCTCTTATACCAACTAACTTCATGTCCTCTCTTACTACATCCATAAATCTTCTTCTTGGTCTTTATCCAGACCTCCTGCAATCACTGAATGTATTATAATATTATGTTTTGTTGTTGGCGGTGGTGTTTCATTTTGCTGATTCCTGCATTTACTTTAACCTTTTCCTCATGATCTTAAGTTTGGAAATTCTGAACAAAATTAGAGATTTAGTCTTGCAGCACCTAGTGTTATGCCTCCATTTTACTATAATTCACTGTAATTATCTAAGGTGAAGTGTGTAAAAGTAACTCACATCGACGATTCAACATTTATTATATAAATGTTATTTTGATTAAAGCTGCAATTTACACAGTGACCACTTTCTGATAATTTTGATTTATACAAATTTTCTCACACATTTTCATACTTATTTTTTTATTCTGTAAAGCTGCTTAGCGCCAATGATTATTGTTAAAAAGCCCCATATAAATAAAATTGAACTGAACCTTATTACACACATCTACTTTGCCCTTTCACTATGTAGCCATTCAATCTGGAATAAAGGTACTCCATGGGACCTTTGTTGACCAGATGATATTTGTACGGTGGAACATTTTTTGTGCAGTAGTGTGCATTTTTGGTGGCTTAACTGTATCGGTAACCTCAGTGCCACTGTTGGGTTAACAAACATACCAAGCTAATAGCTTGGTTTGAATTTGAAACATAACTGACTAGATCATGACCAACTGGAACTAGAATGTACAGTACCAACAGATAGGTGTGCCTAATAATGTGACCAATAGTGTAAAAAATCTCATGCACAATATCAATACAAACAAAAGCTAATCTTTTTAGCATTGTGTAACATATTGCATGATAGATCTGTCAGAGGATAGCTGACACATTGTGCATAACAAGCCTGATATGAAGTATATAATGAAAAAACATGATTTATATTCAGTTCTCCACACTGCTGTGTGCATTTGTGGATGAAGATGAATAGAAATGTTGTGTGCCATATAGCCCATTATGTTGCATTGCATGATACAAAATTGTGAGGCATCAAGCTCGGCAGTTCTTTACTGCACTTTACTTACAGAGAAATAGAACCATACTGTTTCTACATGCTACATTTAATTTGTATATTTGTAATAATTATGTGTTTATGTGTAATAATAATAATGTATGTAAAACATACACCACCACAGAATATTATTAGTCTGTTTTTTTTTCTTGCTCTCTACTTAGAATGTATAATAATGCATAATTTCCCTGTTTACACTATGTAGACTGCACACCATTTCATATTCAGTCATAAAAATGTGGTCCAGAAGAAAATGCATCTGTCTTTACATATTTAATCAAGTAAGATTAAAACTTAATCCCGGTTTAAAAAAAAAAAACACACACACAAAAATCTTATAAGCACCATCTATTTAAAAGCTTCTCAAAGTTTTCTTTTCTTTTTTTAATTAAAACTTAGTGCAGTCAGACATGCCTCTGCTTTTCGGTATAAAATCCTTCTCTCTTATGCATTATGTTGTTTTTATTTCTGTAATTTAACATAGAAATATTGAGCTGTTTATGTAAGTATGTCTAACTTATTGTATACTGTACATTGCAGTACATCTTGATGGTAGGACGCTATTCAACACATTTCCCCTTTAAAAAGATTTTATATTTTTAATGGAACAGGAAACATGTATTAAAAGTTGAGTTGGCAGCCATAGAAATCTTGCTTAAGTGCCTTAAGATCCAGGGCCCGTATTCATAAAGTTTTTTAAGCTTAAAGGTTGTCCCTAGTGAAGAAATTCTAAAAAAAAAATAATTCTTAGAATTTCCCCTTAAAATTAAGATTAAATCTTAATAAAGATAAAAATGATTTACAAACCATCTTAGCCCTAAAAACAGCTCCTAAGGTAAAAATTGTTAAGAGGAGAGAGGTGGACCTTCAAGAGGCCTAAGAGTTTCTATAGCAGAGGACAAAAAGCCAGAAAAAATATTCTCCAAACAGAACATGAAGCTAAAAGTAAACACTGCTCTTTTTTGTTGTTTTACTCTCTTGGATTGTTGGCTATATACCATCCAAAAGCAAGGTATTGGGACTAGATAAATCATGTAAACTGATCAATCTAAAATGGATTACAAGTAATAAAATCACTATGGTAAATTAATGTTAGAACTTACATATAGTAACTACTGCATGGAAATTTGTTGCTTCAAAAAGTAGACACTTTTTTTGTAACATTTGGCTGTTTTAATTCTCTTTAAGATATTTAATCTATAACAGAAACTTTGCATAAGGTAGCATATATTATCATATATTCTATTTTCACAAAGTCTTCATTGCAAGGCCTTTACAGAGGTCAGAGGTTATTTTTAGCAACCATTCACAGTCCTTGAATTGCTGTTTCATCCTTAGCAACAGGGTCAACTACAGTACACCTCATCATGAAAATAAAGGTTTCTGTATTTTCCTTCCTCAGAGTTGCTCTGAGAAGTTTCCTAAATTACTTTTTAAGCTAAGATAGGAGATCTCTACGAGAATTCTAAGAAGCTTCAGGTGTGCTATAAACCAGACGATTAATAAACAGGACTATCAAAATAATCTGATAGCAACATGGACAGATTGATTATCTGTAAATTAATAATAAACATCAAGAACTGGACTATATAAGGTGAATAAGAAGAAGAATCAACATATTAAAATAGGGGAAGAATTTCCACTTATGTAAAATATACAAGAACAAAAACATACTGATAAATAATGGTTAACAAATTTTATGTTTACATTAGATGCATTAAATAGAATTGAATACATTATACAGAGACTTTAGTAGAATATCCATAGTACTAAAATGTAAAAGCAACATGTAAGAATTTCTATGAGTGAAATGTTTGAGGACAGTTACCTGACAGGTTGATGACAGTGTATAGATGCTTTTCTACTGTGGTGTGTAAATACACTCCCACCTATACACCCACTGTTTCCAAACTGTCTTAACTATGCATTAATAATGGAAAACATAGTGTTCTTGAATATCTGCAAGTTACCTTGAAAACCAAAGTAACCATCCTATGCCAGAGCTGTCAAATTATTTTTGACACATTATATCCCAATTTCAGTAACTTTAGACATCTAAGTAAAAAAATGCTTATTGGATACTGAAAGGGGAAAGTATTAGCCCATTTTTCACCAATTAGTTGAATGTAGATTTGTGAATGTAGTATATTTATCACTTCTTGTAAGGAGGGCTAGAACTCATCTGGACTATGGCATTATTTAAATGGCTATTCCAATTTTACTCATTTCTTTTGCATCTAGTTACACAGCTATGTTGTGGGTAAAATGCTCCAGCTTCCAGTGAATTGATTATGATAAATTATTTTCAGGTGTGTGTGTGTCTTTGACTAAATCTTTATAGTATACTTCATTCATTGTGTCTTTTAATAATATGGCATAATAGAATCTGCACCAGATTCAGCATGACCTGATCAAAATCACTAAAGTTAAACTCACTGAATACACGAGGCTCAAATTGTATGACTGACATACAATCAGTGAGCAAATGAGTTTTTCTATAGCATTATTGTAGATTAGAGATAACTTCTCTATCCACATCATTTGTAGTCCCTCCCCTCTTGTTTTGTGATGCATGATGGGACAGGTTAATACAAAAATTGGCCCCTGCATTCCACTTAATTTGTCAATCCAAATGGTTGTTTACCTGTAATAAATATTTTCATACTTTTGATTGTTTTGCCTTACACCCAGGGTCTACATCCAATCTTATCTCCACAAGGACAATGTGACTGCCAGTTTTTCATTTCAAACAAGCACAACTGATTCTACTTATTTAGTTGGTCTTGGTTTTCAAATTACTATTAGGATTGTCTTTTATACTTTACTAAGAAGAAAACCTGCAGTAACACCAGTTATTTGCTTTTTGATTGCAGCTTGAACTGGTACATGTACTCATAAATAATTTAGAATATACATTCACAGTTTGAACTATGAAAGAAACTTTCATAAAAACCTACTAAAATTATATGTCACTATTTCATACAGCTTATACTATACATTGATTAACCATAATATTGAGATGCAAAACATTTTTGGTCGTCTGGCACTTAGGACATTGGCAGCAGATGCTTTGGGTGCTGTAAGGTTGTCTCTGAGGATCGCACTCATTTGTCCAACGCATCTCATGGGTGCTTGATCGTTAGGGAATTTGGAGGTTTTCAAGTTGTTGGCTTTTGACTCTTGCCTGCTAGGCTCCATGCGTTATAAAATTAATGATAATTAGCGTTATAAATTAGCAATAAATTCTATTATGACCAGAATTTATGTTTTCAGCAATGTATGCTGTATTGTCTTGGCATTTAACCAAACAGGCTAGACTTTGGTCCCAACGGCCATGGGTGGACTTTGGGTGCCTATAATTCTGTCACCAGTTTTCTGGTATTTATTAATTGATAACCATCACATTTAATGTGTTAATGTTATGTGGCTAATTTTTACTTGATTATTAAACTGCAATACTAAATCTACATACTATACCTTTAAAATTAGTGGCATGGCCAAAAGAAAGTATAACAGATAAAAAATAAAGCATCATGCTGCATAATTCTCCCTAATACAGTAACTCCACATACAGTAGTAGAGTTGTACTGCTGCATAGAACTGGGAGCTTTGCCACATTAGTAACTTTATCCTGACTGCAGATCATGTATACTGTTCAAAAGTCCTGATACATTCATCTTTGTCACTGTGTCCCCAACGGTCAAGACAATAGGTTGGAATTTCTTAGCAAGAGCAACAGAAAACCTCATTCAAAAGGCAACTGGGAGTGATGGGGGGGAGAGAGAGAGAAAGAGCGAGAGTGTGTGTGTGCGTGCGTAATGATGACCCCAAGCAAAAGAAAATATCCAAATAATAGTTGCAAAATGAAAACCAAAAACACTACTCCATTCCCAAATGTCTGTGTCATCATTACAATAACACTATTGTTGGTTTCTCTAAGTACCTCTTTTGCTCCTGGCAAGGATTAATCAGGATCACTCTTGAGAGAAACCATGCACTGCACAAAAAGCCAATTGGTACAAGTATGCAGGATAAGGTTGTAATTTCGTTTTTAAAGTAACTATTTGTAACTCAAAAAAAAAAAAGGGGGGGGGGGGGGGGGGTTTGTGTGAGCGCAGTCAGATGCAGTAAATAAACTCAACCCTGTTGGCATGTCCCTCTCAGGTCTGTTTCAAAGAAAGTATGAAGTTCCCCCAATTTTGCATTTTAAAAACAGTTAAAGCCAAATTGTCCAAAATTTTTCAGGAACAGTGTGATATTTATCAGCCTGCTAGATTTATTGTTACCTACTCTCATGAAACTTATTAGATCAGGTCAGTTTGAATAACTATTTTAACAATGGTCGTTATTAAAAAGGCAGCTTTATAGAAACATACTGTAATCACTTTACACGCATGGTTATGTTCTAGGAGCATGAACCTTAAGCAATAATGAAAAAAATGATTGCTTTTAGAAATGCTTTTGATGGCTTCAACCAAACATTTTGTTTAGAAAAAGAACATCTTGCAAATTATTGTGAAGAAAATTCATAAAGTTTGACTCTCATGAATGTGGCTTGGCAAAGTGTAGCCATGAGTTCAGTTGTGGTGGAATGGCTACAGTATAATTGCCATCATATGACATCAGAGTCTATGGTTTAGATCTTAATATGAGCTACAGTTTGTCAGGGTTTTGGTTCAGGTTCTTTAGTTTCCTTCCACCTCCCTAAGCCATGTAGGCTTGGCCATAAAGTACCACTAGTTTAAATGTGTATGCATGGTGCCATGCTATGGACTTGCTTCCCATTCCAGATGACCCAGATGCCTCAGTCATAGTCTTCCCAGTATAGGCTGTGCATCCACTGATCAAGACAAAGCAGTTGAGGATAAATGAACGAATTGAGTCCATCCGAACTCTAGACCTGTAAAACTCCTAGACCTTGACTTGGCATAAACGGTATGATATAGAATTAAAAACGTAATAATAAAACACAACTTTGTTAACCGTAATTAAACTGGATTTGGTCTATAAAGCACACAGAATTTCCTATTGCCCTGAGAATTCAGCTGAAAATACATAAGGCAGTAATTATCTTTTATCTTTAGTAGGTGTCCAGAAGCTTCAAAGAGAAGAACTTTATTTATTTAGTAATGAGAAATGTTAACATGTTACTCGTTAAAAGAAGATCTATCATCATGTAAAGCAGAACCACGCCAATTTAGCAATCAAAGCCCGGAAATACTAACAGCACATTTACCACCCCTCAACTTCCCATTCACCCCCATTCACCAACGAGCAATAAAATCTCATTTAAGATGGTAATTTCATTTTCAAACACTGCAAGCAAAACAAAGTAGAGACGTTTGTAAAAGCATCAAAGATAGACACTTTACACTTGACTCACTGAGCACAATGAAGGGCTCTTCGATAACACAATATCATCCGGAGACTTAGGTAGACTTAGATCCACTGTAGAAATAGACATCAGCAGTGGGTCCAAGCATCAGCAGACACACAGCTATCGAATGATTCTTTTCAGAGTTACATAAATAAGTCATGTCTTTCCTAAAATAACGATTCTATTAATTAAAGAAAGAGAAAGAGAGAGAGAGAAAGAGAGAGAGAGAGATTGAGAGAGAGAAATGGAAGGTAGTTTGATATTGCTCTAGGTGGAACTTCTTTATCTACGTAGGTGGAAGCTTTATCGGTGTGGTCAGTCTATTGTGAAAATAAAAGCTTCATCAACCTAGATCTAGTGTGATTGAAAAACAGAAAGAGAGAAAGAGAGAGACTGAGCAAGAGAACATACGTGCGAGGAATTGAGTTTTGTCAGAGAGCAGAATGGATAGAAATCTAGGTGTGATTAGATGGCTTCTGCCTGGGAGAAAGAGTGCGTGAGGGAGTTCATTGCAACACTTGGTCAGTATTAAGTCCTGCACTTTGTCTCAGACATCGCCCACTCTCCTATAAAAATGATACCACACACACACACACACACACACACACACACACACACACACACACACACACACACACACACACACACAGAGAATTTTGTAAATTCTGCTCCTAGGGCATCTGTGTGTCAGTTCAAGGTGAAGAAGATTAAAATATGTTTCAACCAATAACAGGGAAGAATTAAAGTATCCGCCCTAGTGTACTGTAGTTACAATAAGTTAAATATCTCAACTCATTTTGTATACTCCTTAGGTGTTAACTGACTAAAAGCAAAATGCAAGTTGAAAGTTAAATCAAGTCATCAGTTACTGAGTGTTAATAGGCTTGTTCTGACTCTATGGCACATGTTCTGAAATGATTTCCAAAATGTTTTGAATGTAGAAACATGTACAGTATATTAATTAGTGACATGAGGCTTTGTATAAGGACATGTTTATTTGACATTTACCCAAGTGCTTTGTAATGGTCAGTTCAGATTCCATCATGGTTTCTGGTTAGTCTGTAACATGAAAGTTAATGGAAAATTGGTAAAATCACTCAAATTTATCATTGATTGCTTTTCCAGACTTCTAAATAGAAAAAAAAACTAAAAATAAAAAAAAATAAAATAACTTATATGTGTGGCCTTGAGGAAAGTCAATGCAAGGCTGAAACAAAGAGCTTTTGATTACTAGTATAATAGTTACGCCGTTTCACCAGTAGGAGCCAGTCATGAATCATTGTAGCACTACTGGAGGGGGTTAATGCTGGGGATGCAATGACGAAGAAAGTGGGATGCTAAGAAATTGACAAAAAGAGACAGAAGGTGATGAATCACATGCTAATAGGTGAGGCATAATTAGTGCAAGTTAGTACTGGTACAGTATAATCTCTTTAGTACAAAGGCACATAACACAAACCCCATATATAGCGTCCAATGTAAAAGCCCCCTTTTTGGCCAATTACAGAGTGCAGAGTAAAGCTGACAGTAACACATGAACAGTTAGCACATTAAAAAGCAACCTCCAGCTCATCATCAACTGCAGTGGTTGCTATGCGGCTGAGATGCTACAGTAGCAAAAAAAAAAAAAAAAAAAAAGGAAGAATAAAAATAAATACATTAAAAAGCAAAACCCTGCAATAACTCAAAATTATTATGCTTCTAAAAATAAAGCCATAGTTTGAATAGATTTACATTATCATGAGAAAAAAAGAATCCTATACTTGATGATCTCTCAGCTGTCATTTAATGATTTTGCTCAGTGTGAATGTGTCAAAAAAATTTCAAATGAAAATCTGTTTCAAATTCAAATGAGTCAAAGTTCAATTCTAAGTAGATGAGAGGGAGCCTTATTCACATTCTGCTCAAGTTATCACCAAATCATTGGATAGGATGATGATAAGGATAAGAATCTGACCTTGTGTGGACATTTGTCTGGTAATCACAAGTAAACTTTTTTAAGGGAAAACTTCTCCTTTTTTTTTTTTTTTTTTAAAGAGCCAAAACGGCTCTTATTTTGACTTTTGAAATTAGGGCTATGTGTAAGTATATGTCAGTGAATGGTTCTGACAAGAATAGGTTCTGACAAGTGTGTGTGTATGTAAGATAGAGAGAGAGAGAGAGAGAGAGAGAGAGAGAGAGAGAGAAACTCCTGGATAGCACTTTCACCTGTTCAGAGTGAAAGGGTAATTGCCTGTGAATAACTGCAGCTTTAATAAACACAGCGGCACCATGCAATGTGTGTGGAGGGGTGCTCCCACGCCATTTTCTGTGCTGTCATATCCACAGGAACTCGGCTGGAAGGCCGTGGGCCCTTTATACTCACCCCATTAATCTTTGCCAGTGGGCCACATAAAGTCATTTACCTATCACATACTTCTCTATTTACCATTGGCAGTGTAATAAGCAGTCTGGGATAACAGTTTTAATTAGTAATTTGCTCAAGTACTCAGGCATGGAAGCAAAGAGGAGAGTGGAGAAGGAATACACTCACAACCAAGACAACACTGAAGGACAAGATTTCTCCTAAGAGTCCTCCGGGCATGTTATTACCGAAATCATTTTAACAAATGTCTTTCCTTTCAACATAATTGAGTACAATAATACAAGGCTATCACAACAACATTATGTTTCTATTCGACATTTATTCATAGAGAGAAATAAATCTGTTGCTCAATAAATCTGAATTTTTATACTGTACGCTACAGTGTATGGTGGACAGAGACCTGGTTGAAGCTATTCAACACAAGTAAATGAGTAAGTTAGGGGAATTCTTTTCAAATTTAAATGTTTTAAGATTTAAATGACAAAAAAATCCATCCTTATCGCTTGGGCCTAGGCTGCATGTGTGAGTTTATGGATGCGAATGCAAAGAGAGGAAATGTCAGTCTTCGGTAATTAGAGTGAGCACGAACAGAAGAGAGAGAGAAAGATGTCAGAATGTCAGCAATGCTTTGACTAGTAAGCGAAGTCAGTAACCACCCCAAAATCCAATCGATAATAGATTAACAATTGGGTTAACTACACAGTACAATGTTTCTTCGATTCTCTTAAATGAGTTTATGTAAAGTACAAATTGGTTTGGCATGCGGTATATACAGTACGACCAGTTATCTGTACACAACCATGTTGTGAGCATGTGCAGTTATTTGCATTATACTGTATGCATGCATTTTCCTCTGTCTTTATGTATGCATTAGTAATTTTAAAAGATTAAAATGATTAAAACCATTTTTCATAATTGATCACTTGAAATGCACAGGAGATCGCCCGATCTTTAAGCACAATCCATGATCGCCCCATCAGTTGCTTTAATCCTTTCTTGATGTACCCTGGCGGTCTGTACTACAACAAAATAAAAATCATCTTATCAACCATTTCTAATCAATGTAAGTACTAATTGAATAATTTAACTATAAATTATTATGATTATAAATCCAGGTTGCATGAAAGGTTTATTAAATAAAACCTGTCTGCAGAAACACTACTAATAACAGCATATAAACAACAAATCAAAGTAATAGCTTCTTCTTTGGCATTAGTAGGTCCTGTGAATGACACACACACACACACACACACACACACACTCTTCACAATCTCTGCATCCAGGGGTTACCCCACACCATCGATATCATCGCCGAGGCCATTTATTGCTCCACCTCTGCTTGTTAAGAAGTTAAATTCTCCTTTGTTCTCTGTCTTTCAACTTTAAAGAATATATTTTTGATACATTCTTATCACAAAGCTCCTTCTCTTTTCTTTTCGTTATTTTTCTTTCATGAGCACCACTCTTAAACTTAATCTTGTCTGACATCTTGACGTAGACAAGTTTCAAGACCACAAGCTTCACCTGAATACCTTGAATACAAGTACATCACATGCCAAAACGATTCTTCAACATCCTGACAGACTGATGCGCCATGGTGCCCGCGTTGGCAAAGTGTTCAATATAAGGTTTTAATTCCGTATTATATAAGCTGCAATAAAAGGTCTTTGTGTGAGTACAGTCAGATGCAGTAAACAATTTCAGACCTACAGACATGCCCCTACCAAGTCTGATTCAGAGAAAGCAGTAAGCCACCCAATGCTTACCAACACTCTTAACATCTTGTTTAAAACATATATAAAAAAAAAAAACAACAATGGCATCATTTATTCCTTAGGGCTTACTTTTAACCTACTGTACAGGAGGGAAAAAAAGAATTTTTAAAGCAAAGTAATTTTTTTCCAGTAAACACTAAATACATGTGTTAAGCTCGCTGTGTTTGTAGATAGTACATGAAACCAGCATTAAAAGCTTCATCGTGTGTTATTACCAAGGTGACTCCACAGTAAATGCACACACATTATATCCGGTCTGTCTGAAAACATTGCTTCTTAGCTGTGCTTTCTCACTTACATTGTTGTTCTTTTTGCCCTTGTTCCGTTCTCCTTGTGAATAATGCTCGCACTAATACAAACACTTTGTCAGCCAACGATCTAATCCTGAGTGTCTGCTTCTTGTCTGAAGAGCCGCTGACATTGAGGGGTGATATCATCCAAGCTCACTCAGAGGAGTGGTGGCAAGGCCAAAGTGTCACCTCTGCCACAGCTCATTTCAAATTCAGACGAGGTGAATTATTAATGCTGAGAGAATTACACACAAAGGCACGTCTAACAAAGGAAGAAGCCACAAGGCCACACCCCTTTCCATCTTCCCAAAGGTATTATTAAAATATATATATAAAAAAAATAACATAAATCAGGGTTGCAAGTTTCAGACATGTCCCTGGTGGCCTGCTGGTAAGTGAATTACATGCTGTAAATCAACGATATTTTTATGGCTCTGAAGTTGTTCATTAGATTAAAAACAAAAGGTATGCACTAAGTTTATTAGACCTTTTAAATAAAAGCTAGGATTTAAAAAAAAACAGGCGAGGACACACACACACACACATGCACACACATAAAGATGTTTTCCACTCACTGTCTTTCTAACTGTCTGATTACGCACATGGTGTGTTTTTCTCCAAATCATGTTGTGGATTCTTCCTCTCAGGCTTGACAATGAGTGAAAAGTCAGTAGCATGAGCAATGAGTGGTCAACACTGAGTAAATCCAATTTCTATGCATAATGATATTTTTGTCTGGAGCCATCCTAAATCAATTTTACTCATCGTGTTTCTGAATATGGATGGCAGGAAAATATAATTAAAGAGCAGGGCAGTGTCATGAAAGAGAATCAAAACAGAAAATTATATAATGATTTGAAGATTCACTGCATTTGTACACATGCATATAGTATTGTGAATTAGTTAAGTGGTTTATTAGATTAGTTTCATTATTATTATTATTATTATTAGTAGTAGTAGTAGTAGTAGTAGTATTTCATTTACTCTGTAGCTGTTTTCCCTAGATTGGTTAGTCCCTTTACTTAAATATTCATGTAGTGTTTGTGTGTATGATGCCCTGTTATGGCCTGGTGCTCTATCCTACAGTAACCGAATTTTGGGCTCTACATCAAGATATGTGACCCTGACAAAGTCCTTTGAAGGTGAATACATAAAAATATTATGCACAGTTACCTTTAATCGTGTTGTTAGTTTTGATTATGACGTGTAAAAATCATTTCTCATGTTTCCAGAACTGTTTTGAGTCCTGGAACATACCCATGCCTTGAGGAAAGGAAAAGATCTACAGATATGACGACCTAGTCGTTTAGTACATTCAGGTCGTCAGCTGACTTTATTTTATTGTCACATAACGCTGCTGAGCCTAGAGGTTTATAGTGTGTGCATTATGCATGCAGGGTGCATCGCTTTATGGGCTTTCCTCCTTGCAGTGATTTATGCTTAACTCTGGAATAGGGTCAATCCCCATTCATCACACCACATGACCTTATTTAAATTACTAAATAGTCTAATCATTATGCTCTCTAGCAACTTGAAGCCATTTTCCCAATTAGTTTAACTAAAAAGTTTCCAATGGCCACATGGCCAGTTATTTTCAATCCTGTGAGCTCCTTATTGGTTTATTAAACATACATGTTGTTTCTATTTTTTTAAAGTGATCTTTAATCAATGTCATTCATGATTTCGCAATAAAGCACCGTTCTTCCAAGTTTTAATTCCAGTTTAATTGCAAATGTTTCCTTTGCTTGCTCAATAATTCGACCATTTTCAAATGGACTAGCTGTGGCATTGAAGAGACAAGAGTAAATAATGCATTTCAGAAATCATATAGTAATTGCAGCAAGATAGAAAAAAGTATAAAGCATTCTATACCAATGTCTGCATATGTGGTTTAATATGGGGATAATATCTGGATAGTAAGTGTTAGTGCTTCATCTCAGGCACCGATCTGTAAACACATGCTGAATTCCATTATAACAAATCTAGGGTTTGATTCACAGAAATTACAGTGTATTGCAGTGTATAAGGGGTAAAATAACAGCACTAGAACTGACAAAGCATTTTAAGAGAGGAAATAACAGGGACAACAATCTGTGTGACTCAAATTTACATTTAAATAATGTGTCAATGCCTTTATCCAAGGGGACATACAAGCTCAAGGAGAGAAACAGTAGCAGATTGGTGATGATTTGAGCTCACAACCTTCCCCTCAGTTACTCAGTGCTAGTCAGGAAGTCTAGACACAAAACAGTCTCACTTTGTGGGTCAGTGCCTCGAGTGTTAATGTTCAATGGGGAACTATAAAAATGCTGTCAATTAAACAACTTTTAGGTCTGTCTGTGTTTTTGATTCCAAAAAGTATTTACTGTACATTATCCACAGATTCTAATAAATCTTTCTAGTTAAAATAATTTTACCAACAGCAAACTTAAACCTCAGCTAATCAACATAGAGCAGCAAGGGAGAGCATTTAGGAGCAGCCTAACCTATTCGCTGCCAGATGACTACAAATCAGTGGCAGCTGGTGGTTTTAAAAGTAAGGGAAAAAAGTAAAAATAGATAACTACATAAAAGATTTTCTGTGTCATACTAATGAAATATTAGATTGATTTAATCATTGTTAAAAAACTCTATACAGTTAAAATGAAATCACTAAACCAGTTTTAAAAATATTTCATTTAGCAATCTCAATCTTTTTGGTTGCAATTTATCAAATGATACACATTAAAAATACAAGCTGTGGTTTGAGTTTGAGTTCATTGTATATTGCAACATTTCTCTACTTGCCAATTCTTGCTGTCATGATCACCCTCCTCTGAAAATCTCTGATTGGCTTTGACCAGCAGCATCTGCTCCACTGTTCATTACCGGTTAGGGGTGAACTCCAAAATCTCCGGTCGGCCTTCAACAAAGGGAGATTACCCCCCCCCCCCCCCTCTACCTTCTCTTTATTCCATATAAAAGTGGTATGTAGATGATGTCAGTGAAGGCTTTGGGAGGTTGATAAAGTGCTGACTTCTAACATTTAAATTTTAAGAGCTGTATAGGGTGCTGTTTGTAATTTGACTTTGAGAAATAAATATTTACCAGCATCAGTATACCAGCTTACCCGTCCTTTTTCTATTTTAATGTGGAGAAAAATGTGATCCCCCCCCTTTCCTCACTGGATGAACCTCCACTGCACAAATTATAATAAAAATGATAGGTAACAAAGAAGCTCAAACCTTCTGTGCTAGACATCTGAACATTTCCAGTTCAAAACTAACAAAATAAAAATTTAAAAATCAGTGTACTATATGTTCTACATTGCCTTCGGTTGGCTATGAATCAAAAGGTCACACTTAAGTATAAGGTCTTGAACAGAAACCAGGCAGAAACTTCTTTTGAGATCAAGCACATTCAAGTAGACCAACTGAAGAAACAGCAAATAGTTATCTTTTGCAATCTCAGGCAAGAATACACATGATATGAATATTTATACAAAACTGTTTATACAGGCATTACCATGTGAAATTGCCAGTCTCAGTCTCAATCCGTGCAAGATTCTGATTCATTTCGGGCACAAATGGATGTAAAGTGCTCTTTTAATAATTGGTGAATTTTAGCTGTCACTGGTTATGAAAATATGATAGCAGACAAAGCATCACTTTGGCCATCAAGAATTTATGAATAATTTTACCTTTGGTACAATCCTCTGATTAAAGGTAAAGCAAAAATGGATTTCCATGAGACAGAGCAGGAAATGCACTATGTACGCATAGGTGGATCCGTCCTTTAGTGAATGATCACCTTGGACACTGTCGTTTTGTACTGTTTGGAATTGCTGCTGTAATCATAAATAAAGGTAATCCCAGAAGTTTCAATGTCCAAATACTACACATCATCTTAACACACTTATTACTGTGCACCTTTACTCCTCTACCGCTGTACACTGAAACAATTTATGTTACGAGAGGATGTGTTTCCTCTTGTGTCTGGTTTCTTTCAAAGTTTATTTGTCCATGTCATTGCAGAATTTTTTGTTTCCTTGTACTGTCACTTCTGACTTACTGGTTAGTGATCTAAACCTTCATTCGAATTTCTGTTACGATTCTTTGTCATAATGCAAACCATTAAAACCACAATAGACTCGTTTTGAAGCTAATAAACTCAGATAGCAGCTACTGTAGCGTCTTTAAAACTGAGACTGAAATACATAGTTAAAAAAAATTTAATCATGTATAATGTTAATTATTATTATTATTATTTTTTTTTATCTTTTCAAGAGCGCCTACTTAAAGGAAAAAAAGCTGGAATTTCTGCTTTCCCTTGGGTAAGACAATACATACTGCATTTTCCTTAAACATTATTCTAAAGGTTTTGTATGTTATGCGTTTGTTGATGCATCAGCTTAAAGAGACAAGTATATAATATAAAATTTGTCAATCAAAACAAAAATATGCATAGCACAAATGGCAACGCCTTTTCTGTCTGTCGATATAACTCTTCAGGCAGTTATTTTCTATGGTTAGGTAACATCAAAATGAATGCTGTTGTACTAATGTGTGATAAATCCTGTGTACTAGGAAGTTGTTCTTATACAGTATATGACAAGATTTCATGATCTAGTAACACATTCACATCTAAATTATTATGTGTTATGTATATGATTATAAAACTGATATAATTATTTAAAATTGTTTAGCATTACGTAAAAATGTTAAATATGTCTGATGCAAATGAGGTCTGTTCACCAGCCAGTCATGAATTCTGTGTTCCTGGATGCTTCTTAAAACTTCATAGAGAAATATTTTTATGGTGAACAGAAGCAAAAAAGGATGATATGCTATCACCTCCACACAGACATGCACACATTTCCTTGCACATATGCAAACATGCAAATCTGGCATTTCGCATTGTACATCGTTGGTGCCACACATCTGGCATTCCTGTAAGTTGATTTGCAAAATCACTTAATCATAGTATTTAGCAAAAAGGCATATTTAATTTATGTACTACACAGAACAAACCTTGAATACAGCTTAAGGCAATATGCACAAATGATTTATTTAAAGTCTTAATTTTCATCGTCTATACCACTTAATCCCAAGGCACGGTACACACTGGACAAGGTGCCAATCCATCGCAGAGCAGATTTATTTAAAGTGATTATCTACAGTACTATGCAAAACTAAGGGAGTTTGATTCCAATGCAGTATTTCTGAGGTATTGCTGAAATAAGTATCTCTGTTTCAGCTGGAGCATTATTATTATTGTTATTATTATTATTGTTATTATTATTATTATTATTATTATTATTGTTGTTGTTGTTGTTGCTGTTGTTGTAGGCACAGAATACTGTGAACCTACTGAAAGACAGTATGATCACAATTTAAATAACTTAATTTCAAGACCAAATCTAAATTTCATTTTAAAAGCCTTTACTTTAGATGCCAAATGATTAGTCAGCAGAAGCAATTTCTGTGGCGGTGGAAACAGATGAACATCGCTCATCCAGTTTATCAGGTAACAGTTTTAAATGCTTCACAGAATACATAATGATCTGCAAATAATTTAAGCCAAAACATCTCTTGCAATTTCACAGCCCATGTACATGAGCTGATCTTTAATAATTGGGGTACATTTCACATGAGTAAAAAGAAAAAAAGGTACAAAAACAGTGTTCTTTTGCGAGTTAGGAAATTGCTTAAGTCTAATATACTTTATTTCAAAGCCTAAACTATTATTGATTATGTTCATTATGACAGGTAACATTTGACAGCTGACAATTTCCGTAATTTGACCCATAATTTCAGTTTTAGATATTGACTAGCTGGCTACTTTTTTATTTTCATGAACAGTTTAACATTATGTCTAAATAAATAGTTTAATTTAATCATGAGCACTTGGTAATCTATAACAATGTACATAACATAGCTGACAGTCGATTAAAATGTAATTATTGACAATGAAAATATATAATTATAAATATATAATATAAATATATATAAATATATAGAGTATAAATGCATTGACTTACCACAGTGCGTTTACAATGAGAAGAGTACACAGAGAAGAATGAGTTTAAGTAATGCAAGTTACTTGGCATTGGAACGAATCATTACTGAGTGACATTTTAATTATTTAAATGAGATGATCAATTTAAAACAATTCTTTTTAGTATTTAGACCAAATATTTAAGAATGCAAATTATTTCCTGTTACTTGATTAATTTTCTGAGTGAACACTTTTACCTTTATTCAAGTAATTTACTTCAACAGTGACAGTACAGTATTCTGACCATTTTTTTTTTTTTTACCAATTCTATTGCAAGTCCTAAACAAACAATATTTAAAGTTAAGCTTATTCAGAGAAGCATAGGGGCTAATTTAAAAATCTTTAACATATGAATCATTTCAGCTCAAGGTTACATGCAATTTGCAGTAAAGCCAAAGTAGAGGGAAAGATAAAAAAAAAGGCTGATACTGTGATAAAAGCCATTTGAGAAGACAGATAAATAGTCTATCTGGGTGTGGATACATTGTGTTTTCTGGCTTAAGGGGAAATTGAAGTCATCAATCAAATAGAGCCTGTTGTAGTGTACAGAGCATTTACTAAACCTAAAAAAAAGATGATCTGAGACATTTAAAGGCTTAACTTCCTGGCCTGAGCTAAAGGTTGCAGAAAAAAAGGTAAAAATCTGTGTCAGTTGTAAAAATAATGAACAGGATATGCTACTTATCCCAAAAGTGGTTAATGAACCAATGTGCACCAATTTTGAATTCATGCATACATTGCACAGTAATGAGGAACTGCTTTCCTGTTGGTATTAAAATATAAAATAGTAGCGTTAGTACCTGGTATGGATGTTTCCAGACTTTTTAGAAATAGTTAAAAGGTTAAAGATAAAAATATAATGTATATGTGATTTTATTATTTCAAGCCCATATACATGTCTGTTTGTCCTACTGTACGGCAGAACTCTCCGATTTACTTAATAATACAAAGACACAAAATGTTGTAAGGTGGAATATCTTACGCCTTGTTTATGCCAAGTTTTACTTCTTCGTCATTAGCCAAATACACTCCTTGTTTAAAGTAAATGATTACATCTGGCACATAACTGTTCATAATCACATCACTTTCACTCAACATTTGAGCTCATAAGTTTAGATATTTTACAACAGGCTGAAGCGGATATGTTTGCTCTGATGACTCTTGTTTTATCTCATAGTAGCACTTCCTGTTAGCCATGCTGTGTAGCGAATTTGTTGGGGCGCTTTGTAGAGGCATTACGATTGTCTCTGTGTCTTCCACATATGTGTATTTATGGTACATTATCGCATTGAGTGATGCATATAGCCACGCCCACTTTGAGGGCAAAGACGCTACATTCATCCAAAAAATGTTGGCTGCTATAACATAATCTGGCACAAAACTGTTAATAATGTTTCTTCTACTCAATGTTAAAATTTGATTTATGTAATTTATGGCAAAGTTCCTAAAATTTTGTCGTGTCAATTTTGCGTCATGCTGTGATCAAATCGGCTGTACAGACATACAGAACAGCGATACAGACATACATACATACAGACAGACAGAAAAGACTGGTTTCAGGTCCTCAAATGTATGAAATGTAAAAGTATCATTGAAAGAGCAAGTTCTGCCCAATGTACAGACAAAACCTTTATTTTATGTATATAAATTATTAAACTTTTCAGCCAGCAGCCTGGGAAAACCTTCTCATAGACAATTTTTTCGACAGGTTTACTATATTATATAATTCCTTTTTATTAGAAAAACATGTGCACCTGCTCATTCTTTGCAGTCATCTTATCAGTCATCTTCTCATGTGGCAGCAGAACAATCCATAAAATCATCTTTAGTTAATGTTCACATTAAACATCAGAAACTAACTGTCCAGTTTGCGTGATAGCCTCGGATTTTTGTTCTTGCCTTGTGATTTTCTTTACTGCCCAACTGCTTAAGTAAAGAGTGAATATTTTCAATACTACATCCTTCCAACAAGTTTGAAATATATCAAAAAAGTTTGAAGCATTTTCCTCTCTCATTTGCAAACATTTCTACCCATATAACTGCAATGTCCTGTATGTTTTTGTTTTGCTCACCATTCATTATTACTAATTGTTGTCTATGAAATTGCCAGGCACCAACAACCATGCCAAGGGTAAAGTCGTTAAGATTTTTTTTTCCTCAACTCTGACGTCTGATGTGTACTTTAACTGAAACTCTTGAGCTAAGTCTGCATGATTATATGCATTGCACTGAAGCTATATAATTGGATGACTGGATAATTACATGATTGTGTAGGTGTTCCTAATAAGGGGGACAGTTCATGTAGATCTAAAAACAAACTTTCTTGACTAAACTGCAAAAGTGAAAAAATTTCAACACCTTTATCTCCCTTTAATTTGCTCATGAAAAAACACCATTACTGCCAAATTTTAAAGAAATGTAATCTCACAGAGGTAAATGAGTTATCACTGTGACTTTCAGCATCATTCACTTTAGTCTGTGTCTCATCACCTGAGGAAAAAAAATCAGTTTTACGTTTAAACACAAGCCTCATCACTGCTTTTTCACTTAACTAAACACAATACCATCAGTGAGGAAATAAACTCTGATTAATAAAGTTCTGTTGGCTAAATTTCTTTTACCAATGTTTTTCGTGTAAAAAAACTTAAACATCTAAAACCTTTGTGTGCTGCCAGATGTGTGAAAGCATTTTCCTGTTCAAAAGATGTGATTGCACAGGAGCGTCACTGACAATATGACCCCTTAAACCTGATTAAAAACATATGTCTATTTATACAGTACATTGAATGATCCTTACCTTACATTTTAAATTTTGTTAAATAAAATGGTCTACCTTTATCTTTAAATAAAAGCCTACCTTCAATTGTTGTGATCTCTGCTGCCTGGCAGAAAAATGTGCCATTGGATGGAGCAGGTATGTTAAAGTGGTGACAGGCTAAAGTAGCCAAAGGCCAACTGACTGAACAGCAGAAAGCCCTGGTCAATGCTCAGGTACTGTACCTCTGTTAACATCACACTAAACCATACTTTCAATCCGCTCCTGGATGCATCTTTGGTGCATGTTTGATTATGTCAAAGCAGATACTGTAGGCAGCTAAATCCATCAAAGTGTCTTATACAGTAACTACCTAGAGAATTTTGCTCAACAACATTCATCCCCAGACATCATCTGGCAAACAGCTGCTTGCACAGTTGCGCTACAATAAATGTTGGCCGTCCATCCTGATGACAGCTATTTAGCTTCACTTGAGTAAAAAAGCTAGCTAGCTAGCTAACAGTAATTCAATCAATCCAATGTTAGATTGATAATCTTTTATTTAAAGATTAATTTCATTTCATTCAAGGAAAAAACTATAAAGTGTTAAAATGCATGTTATATCTTTTAATTTTCATTGCTACTGTATATGATGCTAACAGAGTCTCATGGCCTTGTTTACATTTTCGTACTGACAAAAATGAAAAGATTGGAACAATCTTCTACTTAGGAAAGGGAGGAGAAAGCTGTATGTGGCAAGATTAAGGAGGAAAAAAAGGAAGTGAGATGGTCATGGAGATGAGAGAATAAGACCATGTACTGCCTACCAAGGCCGCATTAATGTATGGGCTTCCTTGAACCAATGTCCCAGTACTGTACCTACGAAGATCAGGGGGCCATCATGACCTTATAAAATCTAAATTACAAGTGTCCCAATTTGGCCACCATGATACAACAGCCTATCAGAATGAATAGAAAAATAGAAAAATAGTTTTGGCATCTGTCATATTCAAATGCAAGTGAGAGGTGAGGCTTGTGGCTATCTACTGTAGGTCAAAATGCCTTTGAGAGTGGTTCTCAAAAAAGAAAGGAGAAAGACTGCCACAGTCAGGAATTGTTAAGCCTTTATCATTTTTTTGTTATTAAGATTCTTTAAAGTTGCAAATGAGAAGTAAAGAGAGTCACACTCATCAATGGGTCAGAGGCAGAATGATATATATCTGTGTGAACTGGAGATGGATAGACAGGAGGACCATTACGTGAGGTGTGTGTGTGATTCATAGGGCCCGCCGAGGCCAAAGAAGAAGCTAGTACTTTGATTTGCTGCTTATATGTTACAAAACCTCTCAGCCCCAGGGCCTAATGGCAGGTTAAGGCAGCCTGTTGCCTGCTGTGTCAGAATAAGACCAGCATTATGTTCCTGCGCTATTAAGCACAAACAAAAACTGATCTGATCACATTCATTCAACCGTGCAGGACTAATTACCACAAAGATATATGTTCTTTGGTAATTTCACCGGCAACTATAGGCTCAAATGTAAAACTACTGTACACCTCCTGTAATGAAGCATATTCTGCTTATGTACAATTTGAGACACATTTCTATCATTCAAATCCAAAATGATGCAACACTAAACTGAAATAGGACATTATAATTCATGTAATCATTTGTAATGCAAGTGAGGAGTCAACAAAGATGGGACAGGCAGTGCATACAGAGGAGAACATAGTGAGTAAAAAACATAGAGGGAAATGAACAGAACAAATGTAGTGTTAAGGACAGAGAGAAATGAGGAAATAAGAAAGTGAGCAGGTTATTTAAAGCAGAGAGAAACAAAAAAACATAGTTGCAAGAAAGAGTATTTCCAAAACCCTGCATATGGCCATTATACTGTGTTCCCTAAATTCCTCAAGCCAAGCAAGAGCCTATTTAGTTGTTCAGTTCATTAATTTGCTTCTTACGACCATTGTTTTAATAAAAGTTGACCATTTTTTAGAGGTTAAAGAGATTGGAGGGTGACTGCTGTCTGTTTAAAACGTAATTGGTAACTCACCGTCTGCACCCTATCCACAGCGAGTGGACAAGAAAACCGGACTCTCAAGGAAGAGCTAGCAGTATATAATAATCACATATATTCCTAGATTTACAGTACTCGTCAACCTATTTATTTGACTTGATCAATAGCTAAAGAAGTGAAAAGGATGTAAAGCTAGGCATAATCACTTCATGACCCTAGTGCTTCAGAACCCATACAACTCAGCCAAGTCAAACTAACCTCTTTGCAACACCAAAAGTGTCAGTTTCTACTGCAAAAATATCAAGCACCAAATGACACAGTGTTCCTTAAGACCATGAAAATGTTCTACGACAGGCGCCAATGCAGCCTTTTTTTTTTCACTCACAGATACTGAGTCCTCAAAACTTACAAACCTGCTCTAGTACCCATTAAATATCCAAGGTTTGGATAGACCACAGGAAGAGAATCAATACCCCCCCCTCCCCCCCATCTAAAACTGCTCACTTTTCACATGCATTTTACTATTCATGGTCTTGATCAAAGTTCCCAGTTAATGCTGAGATTTCTCTGGATACACATTTATGACCCATGGCTCTTGTGAATGTGAGGTCTTTATTTGTTATGCTTGTCTCCAAGCCTCTGCTCTGCCTGCAGCATTAACTTTAATAGAAAGCCAACAAATACCAAGTGCCATTTATGAAAAAGGAAATGAAGGAACATGTCTGTACCTAGTGGCCTTTACTGACCTTTTGCAGACACAATATCCAGCGGACGGCAAAAGTATTGAAATTACACTACTATGTTTTTTTTGTAGATAATTACATGCAAGGTGTATTTTAGAGCCAACATTAAAAAATGCAGAAAGATTACCTCATTACTTATGGGATTACCTGATGCTTTGTCACACAGATAAGAGAGTTACCTGATAATTAATAGTTCCCTTTCAAAGGCTACACTCGATGCTGTGTGAAAACGCTATGGGAATATCTTTTCATGTTGCCGGTTGTGAAGCATGTGTGTACCAAACACGCCAAATTTTGGCTTAAATAACCTCGGTCAGGTGACGTTATCTGATTAGACGCACCTGCAGGTTATAAATAGGAGTGAGCCGGCAACATTCCTGAGATCTTTTTCTTTACCGCATTGTGCGCGTGTGTGTGTCAGCAAAAGCATACTAAAATATAAACAAGCAGAATTAAAACTCATAAAACTCACCAGATAATATGGTGGAGTTTAGAGTTAGATGTCCCCCTCCTTGCGAAAATTTCCTTTCGGAGGGCGATATGCTTCGAATGTTTGGGTGAGAAGCACGCTCTCGAAGGGCTTAATGGAGAGTGTGAGCACTGTGATCTTCTCCCCATGAAGCTGCTTCGCGCATGCCTTGCGTTCTTTAGGAACCTACGACCCTCGCTGCACTCATGGGGATCACAAGCAGATCTGGCCGAGGCGCGAAAGACGGAGTCCCTCCTTTCTCTCGCCCTCTTCCCCGATCCCGAAGTCTCTCCTTCCACTTCACGAGATGATAGAGAATACAAGGAATTGCTTGAAGTCATAACGCGCGCAGCCGATCGACGGTATATTGACTGGCCACAGGAGCAGGCCTACCCGAAATAATCAAAATTAGATGACAGATTTCTCTCGGGTGGCCAGGAGATAGAGCCACAACGCCGCTCTCTCTCATTTTTTTATGACCTCCACAACGAGTTATCTTGTTCTTGGAGTAAGCCTTTTTCTTCCCGTATTTTTGTACCATCGACTTCGTTTTATCCGAACATCGTTGATGCAAAAGCACGACGTTATGTGGTGATGCCCCAGATAGAAGAGATGCTTGCGGGCTATCTCTTCCCTGGGACATCATCCTCATTAAAGAAACCAACTCTTCCCTCCAAGCCGTGTAGAACAACTTCTACCCTGGTAGGGAAAGCATTCCAAGCAGCAGGTCAGGCCGGCGCTTTCTTGCTACCGGAAAGGGCACATGGCGCTTTTGCAGGCGTATCAGGCTGATCTGCTGAAGGATTTGAGCACGAGCGGCACACTGAATCACGAAGCATTCAATGAATTACGCCGAGCTACTAATTTATCCCTGCGTGCGACTAAACAGACAGCCTGTGCAATCGGCCGTTCTATGGCCTCCTTGGTGACCGCTGAAAGACACCTGTGGTTGAATCTGACAGGCATCAAGGACAAGGATCAAACATTCCTCCTTGATGCCCCTGTCTTACCTTCCGGCCTATTTGGCAACGCTGTGAATTCCGTCGCCACTAGGTTCCAAGAAGCTAAGCTGTATGAACAGACTTTTGGGAAATTTCTCCCACGCCATGTTTAAGAGTCGAGGCTGTCAGCCACCCAGCCTCGACCAGATCTGATTCTCGCCAGGCGAGAGGCGCAAAAGAAGAGCGTCAGCAGGACTGGGATACGGCTCGTCACCCCTCATAGGCCGCCTTCAAAAGATCAGATCGCCGCACTGTCTTCTTTTCAAAGACTAAGTCCTGAAAGCCTACGCACCCAGGACTGTGGGGGTGATCCCCCCCCGGATAGCGGCACGCAACGCTCTTTCCTATAAGAGCATGCCCCCCCGGACACCCCCAGGGGGTTAGGGTTAGCCCAGAAATATGTTAGTGCCTCGGTTATATCCTGCTATATTCCAGGATGCCAAACCACTAACACCCTCCCACGTACTGAAACTCGTACCCCTTTCGGAGAAACTGGCAGCGTGGAAGCTACTGCCAGGCTCATCGCCCCCCTGCGTTTTAACGGCGTGGTCTACACTTTATTGATACCGGAAAGGGCACATCTGCTGAACTCCGAACTCCAGGCGTTGCTGAACTCGTACCCCTTTCGGAGAAACTTGCAGCGTGGAAGCTACTGCCAGGCTCATCGCCCTTCGCGTTTTAACGGCGTGGTCTACACTTCCGTGATACCGGAAAGGGCACATCTGCTGAACTCCGAACTCCAGGCGTTGCTGGAGAAGGGAGCCATAGAACAGGTTCCTGCTCCAGACAGGGATTCAGGCTACTACAGTCGTAGTAGCTAGCGCTCCGACATCGCAATGTCGTCCTAGCTCATATCCATTCGCTGGGTTTAAGACTCAACGCTACCAAAGGCATTCTCGTTCCGGCTCAAAGGACAACATACTTGGCTGTCAGATGGGATTCGATCACTATGCAGGCACAATTGTCTCCCGCTTGTGTCGAATCCATCCTCAGCGCCCTCAAGGAAATCAGACTAGACCAGAAAGTGACTGTATATCACTTTCAAAAATGTTTAGGCCTCATGGCAGCTGCATCCACGTGATACCTTTGGGCCTTCTGCACATGAGAGCTTTTCAGTTGTAGCCAAGAGCCAGGGGATTTCATACAAGGGCCAATCCCCGAAGGCAAATAAGGGTTACGCGCGAAGGACGTCTTACGTGGTTATCTATGTGGTTCAGACCCCAGTTTCTTACCTTAGGTTCCACTCTAGGTCGGTCTTGCCATCGCAAAATGCTAACGACAGACGCTTCCCCTACTGGCTGGGGCGCGGTCTTGGATGGCCGTCCAGCCCAAGGGCGCTGGAAAGGTCATTTTCTCACATGGCACATGAAGTGCCTCGAAATGATGGCTCTATTTTTGGCCCTACAGCACTTCTCCAGCAGCTGAGAGGCTACCATGTTCTAGTGCGGGTGGATAACACATTTACATTTAGGCATTTGGCAGACACTTATCCAGAGCGACTTACATTTTTATCTCATTATACATCTGAGCAGTCCAAAGTCAAAGGCCCAACAGTGGCAACTTGGTGGTTGTGGGGTTTGAACCTGGGATCTTCCAAACCGTAGTCCAAAATCGCCAGGGTGGACTGCACTCACGCTGCTTGAACAAACTAGCGCATCAGTTTTTGCTCTGGGCACAGGACAAGTTCCTGTCCCTCAGGGCAATTTACATTCTAGGGCACATAAATGTGGAAGCAGATTTACTGTCCAGACAAGCTGTGACACATGGAAACTCCACCCCGACGTAGTCAGCCAAATCTGGGAAAGATTCTTTACAGCAGAGGTGGACCTCTTTGCCTCCCAAGAGACAGCACAATGTCCCCTCTACTAGTCACTGACTCCTCTGGGTCTGGACGCGATGGCCCATAAGTGGCCCAATTTACGCCTTTATGCGTTCCCTCCAATACCTCTGCTCCCATCAACATGGTTTCCTGTCTCTGGTCCGTCAACACGGTTTGCGCCTCTTACTGATAGCGCCCCTTTGGCCGGCCAGAGTATGATTCTCGGATCTAATATCTCTCTTTGATGGCTCACCTTGGATGAATCCAGTGAGGCTGGATCTTCTGTCTCAGGCGCAGGGGACAATATTTCATCCCCGACCCGAGCTTTGGAACCTTCACGTTTGGCCCCTGAACGGGACCAACTAAATCAAGCTGGTCTTCCAGCCAGGAATGTTTTCAAAAGTTGATGCATGACGAAGCAGGTAGACCCAGTCCACTGTCGAATTGTTTCAGTGCTGGAGTTCCTGCAAGATAAGTTGTCCTCGGGCTTGTGCCCTAGTACCCTCAGGACATACGTGGCCGCTATTTCAGCCTGCCATGTTCCAATTGAGGGGGTTACTGTGGCAAAACACCCTTTAGTTGCCCGTTTTATTCATGGAGCTAAACGGTTGAGGCCACCCACTAGAGCCACGACCCCTTCATTGGATTTATCTATCGTGCTCAAAGGTCTAATTGACAACCCTTTCGAACCGCTAGAGTCAGCGCCTGACAGGCTTCTGACTCTTAAGATGGTTTTTCTTATGGCCATTACCTCTCTCAAGAGGATTGGAGATCTGCGCGCCTTATCAATCTCCCCATCTTCCCTGGACTTTGCCCCTGGGCTAGTCAAGGCCATTCTGCATCCTCACCTGAACTAACAACACAATGTAGGGTCCAGACACTTGCAGTGCGGCGACGTTGGTACTTTCGTTCCCATAGCGTTTTCACGCAGCATCGAGTGTAGCCTTTGAAAGGGACCATCTCGGGTTACCTTGTTGTAACCCTGTTCCCTGAAAAGGCGAGAACGCTGCATCTCAATGCCGCACTGCCCACGTGACCAGACGTCCGTTTAGACAAATCAATCTGAGGAATGTTGCCGGCTCACTCCCATTTATAACCTGCAGGTGCGTCTAATCAGATGACGTCACCTAACCAAGGTTAATTAAGCCAAAATTTGGCGTGTTTGGTACACACATGCTTCACAACCGGCAACATAAAAATATATTCCCATAGCGTTTTCACGCAGCATCTCGTTCCCGCCTTTTCAGGGAACAGGGTTACAGCATAGTAACCCGAGACGTTTTTGTACCGTGGAATATCTTCATATGCAGTATATTGGGATGGATTTATATTTACAAAATAAAAACAAGCATGTGAAAATGGATGTAAGAAGGCCAAAAGAAATATCAATTTGCAGAAATTTGATTATGTTATCATAACATCATTACCTTAGATAGTGTAAAAAATGTGATAATTTCAATCACAAATATGACAATTATATGAAATACGCAATGCTTTAAAATGATGTGCAGGTAATTAATACTGACATTTTAAGTTTTGCTACTGTAGTAACTTGGTCTGAGAGTGTTTGTCAAGATTTTTTTTTAATACATTTAAAAAATAATTCTTAATAAAGTCACACAAAAAGAAAAAAATATTCCAGAAAACCAATAGAGAGCAGTGTTTCTGTTAGTTTGTGTGTGTGTGTGTGTGTGTGTGTGTGTGTGAGAGCATAAGCAAGGTGTCACAATAACCCCTCTCCTCCTCTCCTCTCCTTACATCAGCTATGTTTTTTTCAAGGTAAAGTTCAGGGTATTATTAAACTTAAATTTTTTTTATGTTGTTTTATTTTTACTTAATATTTTGTATAAATTTTTTTTAGATGGATATTTTCAGGGTTGTGGAACAAATCATCTGAGTTTCCATTATTTCTTACGGGGACATTTACTTTGATATACAAGTGCTTTGGATTACAAGTTTTTTTTCTGAAACAAATATGCTCGAAATCAAAGGTTTAACTGTAATAGCTAACTAATGTAGGGTTAAATGCCCTATATAAATTCCACACATAAAGTAGTGTACTTCTTCCACACAAAGTAGTGCCTTTGATTGTGCATATTCTTTATAATTATTTTGGGTTTGTGACAATAATAGTGATAAAAACACAGAACGTTAAAGTGGCTGAACGTTTAAGGTGAAATAGCCTGTCCAATATTTAGTGTACTTTGGAAGATCCTGTTTAAAAACAGTGCTAAAATAAAAAATAAAATAATTCCCCAAGCATTTTAATAAAGAATAATGATGCATTGCCAAATGAAAGATAAAGACAAAAATAGAAAGAACTGTGTAGCCATGATAGCAGCTCAGACTAAGTCAAGGCCCCCACCCCACTCTATTCTGTAAGTACTATGTCAAAAGCACTGTGCACCACTGACGTCATTCCCAAATGAATAATGTTTGAGCCAGCTCTTTTAGGTGAATGTTGGGAGCTGACATGCATATCTAAAAAACAGTAATATATCCTTCTGCTGAAACTCCATCAGTATTCTGTATTCAAGCTTCTCTAATGCCTTTGATCACATACAGTGCAACCATGACTGAAGAGCATCTAGGGTATTTTATCAGCACCTAAGTTGTTTGCGGCATACTGATGCCAGTTCCACTGAGAAAGTTAAGACATGTGCTCAAGTGTGACTGAGGTAGCATGGGGGTGCAATTGCCCTGCTGCTTGTTGATAATAATGTGGTGTAGTCTATTTTTAGAAGTAAATATCAAAATACCAAAAAAAATTAGAATAATAATCGCTAAATTCTAATTTTAATTAACAATAATCAGAATTGTTTATTTTTGAGTTACTTTATTGTTAAAGACACAATGCAACAAATTAGATTTTTTTATTTTTCAGAACAAACAGCCCCCACCCCCTCTTATCCCCTGCCCGCATCTCTCCCCACTTAAACAGAATAACCAATATATATGTATTTCAAGACTTTTTATTAATTCCGGATGAAGGATGGTGCAGCATATAGTATGCACAGTTCATACTGTACCTACAAAATCCTCAACTATTTTACTCTATTTGAGGTTCACATGTGTATTTCATGGTGTACATAATATTCTTTTCTTGTGTTCCTATAGGATGCAGAACTGCTGCAACAGTGGTAAAAATAAAGATTCAGTTACTGCAAAATCTATCACGTAGATACTGTTCATACATTTGAGTGAAGAGTTATGTAGTATTAGCAGAGCAGGAATATGAAGATCTGAGGCATATTCCCAATTCAGGCCTAGCAGGCAGGATCCTGGCCTTTTTATAGAATGCATAGAGAACACACACACACACACACACATTTACTATATATATATATATATATATATATATATATATATATATATATATATATACACACTATATGCACTACCGCTAGTGTCTGTATATACTCCAAATTACAAATCAAGTTCTTCTCCTTCTCAAGAGATTATTGACAAGTCCCAGCACTACTTATGATGACCAATTAGTAATCCCTACGCAGCTGCCATTCTCACTTAAACTGAATCGTGAAATCGTGTCAGTGAAAGTACAGTTATTATAGAGTTATCACAAACTGGCTGGGGTTTTTCCAATAAATAGAATTTTCTTTTCTCACATTAACCTCAAAATACTATAAAAAGAGTGAGTAAGAAGGAGATAGACAGATAAATAATAAAAAAGCTGCATTTTTTCACCTAAATTCACTGATGGTACATTTTTTAAAGTATGCATCCCTGACACTTCTTACTTTCTTTGACTGAGTGATGATGGAAGACTGCTCTGGGGATTGAGACTGTCACCAGTCTGGCAGTTAAACGGCCATCTCATGACTTTAAATAAGAGAGCGCAAGGGAGCTGAGCAAAATGAACGCTGCCACCTGCATGCATGAATAAGATTTCTTCACCTTAGCCCGCCAAAGCGACTCCTCAATCCAATCGGGCAATCATGTAAAGTAAAGATGCACACCTATACGCACACACACAAACAGCTCAATGAGACTAATCTTCCTAAGCAGAACAGCAGCAGAACTGTGCATGTTGTTGGATGAATGAGGAGAGGGCCTATAATGGCTGAGTTACTGTATGGAAGCAGAAATTTGAGGAGATTTACAGAGATCAAATGAGGGATGTGCCATATGAGATAAGAAGACACCAATAGCAGAAAGTGAGATAAAGAGAAGCATTAGATCATTCCACTGGGACTTGGTAAGTGAAGAACTCTGGCGTGCATGTATCTGATCAAACTCTCTGATTTCCACAGAACAGTTTATGGACCATTAGCAGGATGAGCATGACAGTGTTGAGTCCTACACCCATACCAAGTGACCAAGCTGTCAGCGTATTATGTAACTGTTAAATGACACTTGCTGTTTCTTTAATTCTTCCCAGCATATGCTGAGTGTGTGGGCTCAAGGAGACAGCAGAAGCCCCTGCTGGATGGATTTTCTGTTCCATTTTCTCTGTCTGTCTCAAGGGAGCTTTATTGATTTTCCAGAGAAAAGGAACCAGCATTATGTTTGCTGTCATATCTTAAGCTGGCTCATTTGTAGCTGTCAATTACATGTTCCCCATGGCTTTTACCTGAGCAATGATGGAGACTGAACAGGAAGAAAGATAGACTTATAGCAGCTCATCTTGCAAAAACGCAGGATGGTCAAATCCGGTCCAATCGCGGATGATGTAACTGTAAAGTAAAATAACAACTCAGAATAAAAATCCGAATCTGGTTTTATTCAGCAAGTATGTTGAGTCACACAAGGAATTTGGTTCTGGCTGTTTGTAGCTCTCAGATAACAGACAAACATAAACCATTGTACAAGTAGTTACACAGTAATTGCACAACATTTAGCTTGTGATTAAATAAGATTAAATAAGGCGGGAGGATCCTGAGTATGGTCACATAAGGGGATTATAAAGTACGGCAAGTAACCCTGTGTGCATCATATGACCTATACTAGGTATTGCAAAAAACAAAGTAGTATAGTAGTAGTGAAGTAATGTGCATGTAGGGAGTTTTATGAAGGCATGGTGGTGCTTTTATGCAAATAACATTTATTTAAAGATGGTTGTAAGATTGTTGTGCAAATAATGATTTAAAGACGGTTGTAAGTTCTAGTTTAAGTGTTTATGAGGGTGATTGCTTGTTGAAAGAAACTGTTCCTGTGTCTGGCAGATTTGGGGTGCAGAGTTCTGTATTGCCTGCCAGAAGGGAGGAGGTGAAAGAGGTTGTGTCCTGGGTGTGAGGGGTCTGTGGAACTTTTTCCTGCCCGTTTCCTGGTCATGGAGAGGGGCCAGGGGAGCTCCAATGATTTTTTTCAACTGTTTTTTTTTAAAACATCATGAAATACAGCACAGACCAGTACTGTCAAATTCAGGTTAGCTACAGTTGTAAGCAAGTGAAAAGAAATGGGTTTTGAGTTCCCTTTTAAAAGCTACACTCGATGCTGGGCGAAAGCGCTATGGAAAACGTCTCGTCATGACCAGTTGTGAAGCACGTGTGTGTCAAACATGCCGAAATTTTCCTCGGTCAGGTGACCTCATTCGATTAGATGCACCTGGAGGTTATAAATAGGCATGAGCTGGAAACATCCTCAGATCTTTTCGTCTTCAGGATTCGCTTTGTGAGTGCGTGTGTGCAAGCACTTTAAAAAAAAAAGCAAAAATAGGAAGTGTCTTATTACTTAAAAGAAAGATGGCAGAGTTAGACACGAAATAAACAGTTTGTTTATTTTACTAGTTACATTTATTTTCCTTTGTATTTTATTTCTTTTTATTAATATTTATTCCTTATATATATATATATATATATATATATATATATATATATAATTTTTTTTTTTTTTTTTAAGGTCACCGGCGGTCGTATAAGCATTTCACTGCATATCGTACTGTGTATGACTGTATATGTGACAAATAAAATTTTAATTTGAAAATGAGTCCGTCTCTCCGTGTAGAAGAATATCTTGCTGAGGGCGATCTCCTCACTTTCTGTTTGGGGAAAAAGCACGCTATCTTGGGCTTGAGGAAGCAGGTAAGTAATGCGATTTCTTCCTATTAAAGTCCCTCGCGCTCAGGTCCACAGTTTCTTAAAATAAAACGCGAGGCGCGATGCATTTTTCGCGTGTATATCTGGTGGAAGCGCACGAGACAGGATTTTCCTTTTCTCTCGCTCTCTCGCCGTATCATGAGCGTTTTACCTTCCACTTCTCAAGCGCGCTTCGGCGTTACTTGTGAAGAGCGGGAAGAACTTTCTTTCTTGCTTCCGCGGAGAAGGAAACTATCAATTTCACTTTAGAGCGCTTA